>NW_004567115.1:6483580-6485347 GCF_000260355.1 Condylura cristata | reverse complement strand
AAAATACACTGCTAAGAGAAGCATCAGGTGAGATAAGAGAGGTCTGATGCACAGAGAGTGAGGGTCCTAAGGCACTATTTATACTCAAGCATCATTGATTGGCTAAGGTAACTAGTCTTGGGTGTGCCTGATGATCTGAATCCACTTAATGTCCAGGTTCCAGTGACTGTCCCATCTACTCCCTTTATCCATTCAAGACTCATTAAATTTGTCTGCTGGACAAGGAATGGAGGCCTAGTATTTAAACTTAGTAGCGACCACGATATACTCTCTCATTTCTGCACACTAACTATTTAAACTTCTTCAGTAAGTGTATGAATAAATGAGTAAATGTCATAAGATGGGCGCATTCCAAGTAGATGAACTTATTGCAGCTACCCATGTCCTTACTTTTATTAGAGGGAAAGGATTCCCTGAAGGAATTCCACACAGCTTTTGCGAACTCCAACCCCACTTCAGATCAAAGCCATCAAGACAGAGGAATCTACAGATTATGTCCTCACAAGAAAGGGAGGATGCTGGGACCTGACAGTGGAGTTACGCACACAACTAGGTTTGGTATAAAACCAGACATGTGGGCCTAGGGGCTCTCTTGTTCTTGTTCTCTTGGCTTTTGGGGCTCTTGGCTCTTGGCTTGACCCTTGACTTTTCAGTGGATCTCAGTATGCCATCCAGGTTAGCGAAACTAGTGGGACACGTTTACCAATTTATCTCTCCTTCTTGAAATATTTATTTCTTCCTTTCCCCTTCTTTTGTAAATAAACCCTTTATTAACCTTTTTGTGTGTGCCTGCAGTTGTGTATTATTATTAAATCCCTTTAGTGCACCAGTGAGGACCCACAATCATGCAACCCATTTCAAATTGGGATTGCCCTATAACAATTTAGGCACTCATATATTTCTATCCACCAAACTTGCTGAAAAGGTTTGTTCCTACAGACTGATTCTATTTCCTCACCTTTCACTCAGTGGTAACCCTACATATACTGGTGCCTTGCCCCCTCTTAAGGACTCTTACAAAGTCACCAATGACTTTCATATGGTTGAATCCTAAGGCTATTGATCAATCCTTTCCTTTCTTGACCTCTCAGCTTCATTTGACCACAGAGACTATTGCTTCCTTGGCAATACACACTCTTCCTTTGCCCTATACACTCACTCTCATTGATATAGCAGCACAAGAATTAAATGAAAAATAAAAAAGAAAATCAAATATTACTCCTGCAAACAATATGTTAAGATTTTAAGCTTCTGTTTCCATATACCAAGGCGATGAAGGAGCTTGTTTTATAGAAGTGACCTGAGCAGAACAACCCTGTGGTTATTGAGATAAATGACCCTTCTCTGATAAGATGTTTAGTTCCTGAAATCCCTTCCTGATTTGTATAATTTCCCTAAATAACTAATATTCCTCTCCCAGACCCTAGCACTTAAACTTTCCTGTAAAAAACCCTAAGCTTTCTTCCTTCAGGCATTTGAATAGACTTGATGACATTTGATAATATTTATCAACAGCACTTCTTTTGTCATCCCCTTAACCCTTTGATCTTCCTCATAGCTTCCTTTCTCTTTTTATTTCTAGATAACCTCATTTACTCACTTTCTTACCTGCTGATCACTCCCAAATTCTTTGCTTCTGATCAGATCTGTTAGCCTTATAATTCAAAAGGCAGAAATTTTTGCCTTTGAGTTTTTGTTTGACCTTTTATTGTATAAGTTTCAAATATATGCAAAAGTAGAGAGAATAGAATCTCCTTATCAGCACTG
>NW_004567115.1:6479982-6483465 GCF_000260355.1 Condylura cristata | reverse complement strand
TCACCAGAGACAGAGTGGGGAGCAGAACAGGCAGATCTATGAAGTACACTGCTGAGGGGAGCAGCGGGCTGGTCAGGAGAGGTCTACCACGCCATGTGGTTACCTCCGGGGCAGGCCGGGATCGAACTCATGCGGAAATGCCTTTAGCTTCTCAGTGCTGTGCTTTAACCCGCTGTGCCACCAGGGAGGGCCTAGTTGGACAATTTTTAAAGAAAATCCCTGATACTGTTACAGGGCAGAAAATCTGTTAGAGGACAGGGAGAGCGACACCCCTGAAGCCCCAAACCTGCCTGCTAAGTGGGTTCTGCTATACGCGCAACAAGACAAGACATAAAACTTTAATGCAAAGGGACTTTAATACAGTAAATATACACTATGGAACACAAAGAATATAACTTCCATCCCCTTGTGGGCAAAAGTCAACCCAAAAGAGACTGGCCCAAAGCAAGGCCTGTGAATTTGTACATAGTACAACTGTTAATTGGTTCTTGTCTTCCTCTCATCCCCTTTTATCATGCTGAGGTGAGTGTGAGAAGAGGTCCAGGCATCTGGAAGCACTGGTGTGGTGTGTTCCAGATAAAGTTGACAAAACAACGCCAAAAATATTCTACAAGTTTCAGTCAGCTTGTTTATGGCCTGAATTTGTAATTAAACCACGGTGGAGACTAACCACAAGGTGGCACCATAATCCAAGTGAGCTCAAGATGGGCTTGGTTCTCCAGTTCCATGCCTTAAATCCCTGACCACCTAGCTCTATAAATTCTGTTGTATAGAATGTTCAGAATTTTTCTTACTTTATTTGTAGTACTGTCAGGATTTTACTGGAAAATGTATATAGTAAGCTAACACTATAATAGAAATCTTAAAGAAATGAAATTTTAAAATAATAAGCAACTTTACAAGTTCTTTTCCACAACTGAATGGGTTCGTTGGTACACACACTCAATAATTTGCATTTAAAATTTTTCACGTAAATATTTTAGAATATTATTTGTTTTACTATTTAATAATTTACGTATTTTATTAATAAAAAAAGTTGTTCCTGGGTGATGCTGATGTTGTTTGTGTTTGTTCTACACAGCAGACAGCAAACTTTTATCATGCCATTTCCTTGTTTCTATAGTTTGACTTTGTTTTGAGTGTTTCCAGTCATAAATTTTTAGATAAAAGGAAGATAAAATGAAGATAAAAGGAAGATAAAATGAAGATAAAAGGAAGATAAATTTTTAGATAAAAGGAAGATAAAATGTCTTGCCATTTTCAGCAACATGGATAGGTCTGGAGGTGAAGTAAGTCAGAAGGAAAAAGAAAAACATCCGATGGTTTCACTTATAGAAGAAATATAGGGAAAACAAACAAGGGATCAGGAAAACACAAAACTAGCAGGGAAAAGACAATCAGGAAGGAGGGGATTCAGAACAGGGAGGGAAGAGCACGAGAGAATATGGTAACAGTTCATGGGTGACTTGGCAATTCGATCGGAATCACACCTGAGAAGAACAAAGATGCAAAAAAGGACATAAGTCTGCTGTTTTTTCTTGGACCAAAACCTCAAACAACAAATATCCACAAATCAACATTCTAAAGCTTAATAAAGAAGAATAAATGATTCATTATAGTCAAACTACTCTAATGTACATGCCCCATTTCGTTGAAACACTGCAGAAGCCCATTACAAAAGTATTATGTAGTTACTAACTTATAATGGTTATAAGTTTACTTATGAAAATAAAAGTATTAACTTTATCCATGTGGCAGTTTCACATATACTAAAGCTATACTATAGAGCTGGAACTCAATTGTATTTTGGAGATGATTCACAAGTAAGGACATGGACCACTTTCCCATGTATGTGCCCAGGAGATTTTTATCTTAGTCATGAAGTTTTATTTACATTACTAAGGTCCAACTATGACATCAAGGTGATATCAAGTTTGTTTTAATAATAATGATTATTTGTAATTGTTTTTACTTTTCCCAAAATACTTGCATCAATTTTATCTATCATCCTCTCAGTAGCTCTGCAGTGTTAATAAAGCGCCAGGAGAGGGGGCTCTGAGTTTTCAAACTGGAGCGTTCAGAATCATCTGGAGAGTTTATTGATCTGATTCCTGAGCCCCAGTCCCAGGGATTTTAATTCACTGGATCTGAAAGGAATCTGAGTAATTTGCACTCTTAAAAACACACAAACATACATGGCCCACTGTGGTTGGGCCATGGACCACAGTTTGACTTTGCATTTAGACCTGTGATCCTTGACCTTGGTTGGCTACATTTTTATTTTTGTGGGAAAGAAACTTTAAAAAAGTATCTGGGCACACCCAGAAATTCTGATTTGGTAGATTTGGGCTACATATTTAAATATATTTGTATGCACTTCTCTCCTTACTGGTCAGATCAAACTAGTCACATCTATTTTGGGTTTCTTTTTTTCCTCTAAATTTTGTTTTTATTGATTTGTGGAACATTTTGATATATTACATATATTAACCTTTTCTGATTTATATTCTGAGACTTTCCTCTTAGCTTAATACTTGGCTCTTATTATATAAAATTTGATTTTTACTATATCAAATCTGTCCATCTTTTCCCTATGGTTTCTGGGTTTTGAGTCTTGCTTGGAAAATTGTCCTTAAGATTAAAAGCATTCTTCTGTACTTTTTATTAAGTTTTTTTCTGGTTTCCTAGTATTCATTTTAAAATAGTCATTTATGCATAAATAGATATTTATGACGATATTTACAACAAAGAAATATTTATGATAAATAAATATATCATGCATAAATAAGCTGAGACATCAGCTTGAGGTGTGGGAGGTAAGAGGATTCACCAGAGACAGAGCGGTAGCTGCACAGGCAGATCTATAGTGAAATACACTGCTGAGGGGAACAGTGTGAGACAGAAGAGCGCTGCTGGCATGTGGGTCATCTCCCTGACTGGGGATCTAATTCATGCTTCAGTGGCTGTGGGTAGTGTCATAGCACTGAGGCGTAACCCCTTGCACCACAGAGAAGCCCAGTATTCATTTTTTTATTTGCTCACTCATGGTTTTTAGTGGACAGCTTATTTCCTAGATAGTATAACTGTCAGGACTGAAGTACTTTTTGTTAGTTTAAGAACAAAGAGGATTGTTAAGATAGAGCTAATAAACAGAATTTTTAGGAGTCACAGACTTTATCATGAGAATTCAGAACTCCCTGAATTACCTGTGAAGGCAAGTGCTAATTCTGAAAAGTTTAGAAGCTGTCTGAGTTTTCAGTCAAAGTCATACATGACTTTATGGAACCTAAATCATATCTGGAACTCTAGCTACAAGTGAATGCAGGAAATGTAGTTTTTTGCTTTTTATGAAGGCATCTAAGAAAGAATGGGGCAACCCTAGTTGACACAAGCTATGCAACGTCCATCGTCTGACAGATTCCGGGTGGATCGGGATAAGCTCTGAAAAATCAGACTGTCCACTGCTAACTTATGTTATGACCT
>NW_004567115.1:6464158-6479017 GCF_000260355.1 Condylura cristata | reverse complement strand
TTGCTACACAGTATAAATAAAGACCTGCTGAAGGAAAAGCAGGAAGACTTGCACCCTACCCTGACTCCCGTGTCTTCCTCACATCTGTTCCCCTCTCCCCCTTTTTGGAATATCCGCTCGCCCACGCCATCCCATCTTAGGGTCCTGCCTGTGCTGCCTGGAGACACCCCAAAGGTTGGAGCTGGTCTCCGACACCTAGTGTCTGCTAATACATTACTGACTAGTCCATCACCTCCCCATTGTTTTGAAATGCCATTGTCTTCGGAAATTAAATATACTGTAGCAGGGTGGTCCCCAACAAAAAGGGAGGTTCCAGGTTCCCTGCCCCTCCACCTTCTCCAAAAACCTATTAGGGACAATCAGCTATCTTTTCGTACTCCATAACTTTTTTCTAATCTCCCATTTGTTTCAGCTAAAATTGTGCATGATCGCACTTTTTAAAATAAGGATATGCAAAGTATGCAAGAGGATGGAGAATATAATAAATTACTCCAGATAAACTCTTTTATTCCTGAAGCCATTTCTGAAACATTACTTTAGTATTTTATTTCAGTGATCAAAAACATCAATCCCCAAATACATGGTTAAATTTTCAGTAAATGCACCATCTTCTGATATTTGTGAGGTTTTAATTATACTTTTCAAACATCTTCTGATTGTTTTCTGTTTTCTCTAATATTAGTTACAGAAATAGTGACTCTCATGATCATTTTCTTCATATTACTATGTGTGGTTATCTGTGCGGTTTTGTATGTTAGAATGTTTTATTAACTGTATACATTTTTTTTTTTTGACAATGTAGGGTAAGGAAGACCACTGGCAAGACAAGGTTGTGTTTAGTAGCTCATTGTGTTTTTCCTGAAAGTCTGTCGTTACCTGGCTACAATTCAGAACCGTTGATAGTTGAGGAGGAAGAAAAAATTTATGGTAGCTACTTTAAGCCTGTTTCCCCAATCATTATCTCTGTTTAGTGCTTAACTGGCCACTTCCCCAATTATCCATCTGTTAACTTGAACTTGTCCCTCTCCCCCAGCTGCTCCCTTCCTTGGTGTAGTTTTCTTTGGGTGGTTTGAGGTGAAATTTCCTTTCATTTTGTTTCACAAAGATGTGACCTTATCTGTATTCTGACTTTCTCAACACTTGTGGTTATTGATGGCTGTTTCCTTAGGATTTTTTTTATTTTTAAGAAGTTTCTTCTCTATCATGTCATGGAATTTTATGCAACAGGAATGGTATAGGTATGTATCCTTGGTTAGTTACTTTAATCTAATCTCTATTAAATCATGGTGTATGTGTGTGTGTACATGGATGAGAGAGAGTTTGCATTATTTTTTTCCTATTTCTCAGATAATATTTTCTCCTTTCAATGATGTAAAAAAAAAACAATAAACAGTTGAACTGAGCCTTTTCACATATTTTTCTTCTTTATTCTAGATTAAAAACTACTATATATATATATAACATATATATATAGAGAGAGAGAGAGAGAGAGAGAGAGAGAAAGAGAGAGACATATTTATAAATAAAAAATAATATCTTCCTGGTATTCTGGCAATACTTCCTGGTATTGCCTGGCGGCACTCAAAATGAAACTACTTTCCTGAAGTAGAAGGCAAAATTGATGCCTATGAATAGCAGGTTATTTCAGCAATAGGACCAGGGCTGTATGGCAGTTGATTGTCGGGGTTATAAGAGTTTCAGGATCCATCACATTAGTCATTTTCCAGATACTTATAATCAACAATACTTCCTTTTGCAATTATATCATACTTTGCAGTACCAATTGTAAATAACACAAATTTGGAGTTGGACTTGAGTTGGGACTCCTGGTTCCATCATTCATTCACTCTCTGTTACTTAATGTTTTGGAATCTCCACTTTTGTCTTTGTGAGCATTAAATGAAATAAAAAACATTCTTGGCATAGCAGCTGGCACATGGGAAACATGGAATAAACACAAGATGATGGCAATGACCTTTGGAATTCTGATCTTTATGGCCCTTTTGCCAGTTACCAGTAGGCCTATGAAAATACATAAATTACTCAGAAGGATGCCTGGAGAACTGCAAAATCAGCAAAAATTATCTTCATGTAAAACAAAAAAAAATTTTTTTTTTAAAGATTTATTTATTCATACAGAACTGGGGTACAGGCCTGAGATGTGGAGGGTGAGAGGATTCACCAGAGACAGAGTGGGGTACAGAACAGACAGATCAATGAAGTACACTGCTGAGGGGAGCAGCGGGCAGGTCAGGAGAGGTCTGCCACGCCATGTGGTCACCTCAGGGGCGGGTGGGGATCGAACTCATGTGGAAGTGGCTTAAGCTTCTTAGTGCTGTGCTTTAACCCGCTGCACCACCAGGGAGGGCCGTAAAACAAATTTTTAATTGAGCTTTTCTTTATGAGAAAGAAATTGGTATTTTGTGCCTCAGTTTTCTCACTTATGAGGATAGTTTTAAAGGATTGTCACGGATATCAATGAAAAAACATTGTAAAGTGCTTCAAGCACTAGTACACACGCCTGTTAGATGGTTATTAACATTTATTATTGTTGGTATTTTATGTAAACTGTAGAACAATCACAAAATTACCCTTATTTCAATTTATCCTGATGATATTTTTTCAAGCAACAGTTGGGATACATGACTGAATACAATTATAACTGAAATTGGTGTTAGTCTGGAAAAACTGCAACATTTAGTTATTATAACTGGAGTGAATACTTTCAGTGACCAGAATACTAGCTCCTGTTATTATAACTGGAATGAATACTTTTTTTTTTTAATAAAGGAAAGGAACTTTAATATAGTGAGTATACAACACAGAAGACAAAAAATATAATTTCTAAGTCAAACACCTGAAGCTACCTGTCCCCTTGTGGGTAAAAGTCAAACCAAAAGGGATTGGCCCAAAGCAAGACCTGAAAGCCTGCCACGAAACTAAAGCACCCTCTGGGCGGGTCCCTTAGAAAAGGTTCAGAAATGGCCAGAGAAGTCTGGGAGGAAAAGAGCACAATCAAAATTAAGATAAGAATTGCCATAATCAACCTCCCCATGGGTCTCTCACTCACATCTGTTTCAATCAGCACAAGGCCAAGGAATAAGTGTGGTTTCTTCATCAAGTGCTCTCTGCTCCATGTGGCTCCCTCAGGTCTTCTTCTGGCTCTCCATCCTGCTTCCTTCTTCTGGAGTGAATACTTTTAATGAATACTAGCGCCTAACAACTACAGCCGTTTTGCACTCTGCACTCCTACCTGTTGCCATTACTTCCAGTGTTGTCAAGATATTTTACTCTTAATTAATAGCAAAACAATATATCAAATAAACTTCAGATAACACTACTAGAGGGAAGAAATAGTGTGCTGGCTAGAGACTGTAACCCAGAGCTCGGTTTACTACCATCTCCATCTCCATAAAACTAAAGACCCTTGGAAACACAGTTTGATTCCAACTTGGTTTATACCATATTTAGAGTCTATATTTACTTCATGAACTAATGGTTGGTCAATACTCCCACTAATTTTTCTTATAAACTTTACTGCAGTATAATTTATGTAAAGTAAATTCCATGTATTAAGAATGTAGAATTTAGTTTTGACAGTTGTATACTCTTGAAACTTCCACTACAATCAAGACAAAAGATTTCCATCACCTTCTTGAGATTTTTGTTGCCTTTTCACAGCCTATTCCTCCCTCCTCTCCTATCTCCAGGCAACTACTGATTTGTTTTGTCACTACAGGTTAGTTTGGACTTGATAAAATGGAATTATCTATTTGTATGTGTTAGGCTCCTAAAACAACTTCAGCATTCTTCACCCTTCCTGACACTAGCTCAGAATTTCTAGGTATCTTTTATCTAGAACTGTGGGAGGCCCTGAGAAGGCAGGTGAACAGCAGAATGGGAACCCCTCCTGTTTCCTGGTGTGAGCTGCACACACTACAGGCATAGTGCACTTGAACCTGCATTCCATTTACTTGATTCACATTCCAGAATATTCCACCTTTGTTTGAGTGTGGGCTATAAATATTTATTTATTTACAATGCAAGTGTGTCCTTAAACAAAGAGGAAGTGTTATATGAAACCCTAAAGTGGGAGGGGAGAGAATCCTTCTCCATTCCAAATACACTTTCTCCTGACCAGCAGTTCTTACAGTGTGGTAACAGTGACTAGCGGGTTCAGTTTTCCCCAAGAACACATTAGAAATGCAGATTGTTTAACCTCACTCCAGGCTCACTGAATCTGAAACTCTGGGTGAGAGATCTATGTTGGTTCAGCAAGTTCTTCAGGTAATTCTGATTCACGTGCAAAGTGAGAAGAACCACTGTGCTTAAGCTCCTTCCAAGGATGCAGGGGGTCGTTTTTAGGCTTTAAGTGGCTACTTCCTAACTGCATGCGGACAGCAGGAATAACACTCCCGCCACTTTCATCAACTCTCCTAGCACCTGCTACTCCAGGTTCTTTTCCCCTGGGAGCCGCAAGCAAAACCCGGCAAATGGATTACTGTTTTGCGGGCGTGGGTGCCGGCTGGGCATGCGTATTGGCGCGAGCGCAGCCTCCGGGCGAGCGCGGCCACCGAGCGGTAGAGTGGACCTGCGGGTACCTTGATCCCAGGCGGGAGCTGCGGACTGGAGGGCTGGGCGATTGCCGCAGGTAGAGGGTCCCGAGGTGGGCTTTTGGAAAGATTGGGCCTATAGGCGGAAAAGAAAGCGTTTCTTCTTCGCTGGTGTGTCGCGGCTGCAGAAAAGTGTGGCCGGGCTGCCCTCGCTCGCTAGGCGGTTCTCGGCTTCCGACTGCGCCGCCAGGTGCCGCCGACCTCCCAGCGCTCTTCTGCCAGTTCCGGGCGCCGGCGGTGCGGGCTGTTGTTCAACCTTGTGCTTAGGCTGGCTACACAGTAAACCTGAAATTGAATTATGGTTCTCTGCAGGAAGTTAGGGATCTTGTCAACTTTTCTTTTTTCCTCTCTTTGAAACTTTGGGAGGCTGCTGTCGAGGCTTTCTGATTCAGCCGGTTTCCTTTGAATTCTGTGATGGGTTTGTTTGCTTTTGGTCTAAAGGTGCCTAGAATCAATAGGGCTGGCATGAAATCGCATGCGTGGTTTGGGTGCTTTTCCTGGAGCGGCGGGTGGGTAGGTGTGTGGGGTTTTGGATGTAGCGTTAAGAAATATCATTTGCAGTGCTTTTTGGTGCCCGTAATCTTCACATTTCATTTTTAAGTAGACTTTCTAAAATTTAAGATTCCTCCCTCCCCTGCTATTTCAGGCTTCATTTGGCGCTAACAAAAGGAAGCAGTCTTATATACATAAGAGTAATGGAGTGCTCACCTTTCTTCCCTTCATTTGCTCTGCCACATTTTATGGCTCATACTGAATATTTTACCTTGGGGTTACATCATTGGATACAGTTGTTGAAGGGTAAGACTATGCTGCACAAATTTCTGGGATAACCTGTGAGCCATAAGCAAACATTTTGGACAATAGGGCGCGTACTAAACATTTCTCAGGGAGTGTTACATTTATGTTGTGGGAGACATAGACGAAGGGATAAATTTAGGAAAAAGAATTTTAAGTTCACTGAGAAACCTGTATGGGAAAGAAATACAGATACTTGCTTCTCTCTTCACTCCCTATGAATGTTTTAATGACAGAAATAATACACAGTTGGTTTAGGTTAGTGTGGCAGAGACCTTCGAGGTCAGCCAGTTCATCTGCTTCAGCTTACAAAGAGAAAACTGAGACCAACCAGGTTAAATGACTTGCTGGGGCTAGCAGAGCTCTTCCTTGGCAAAGCTGGGCCTGTTACCCAGGTTTTCTGATTTTCAGGGCTCGGTTTACCATCTCAGTGTTGATATTCTCCTCACAGTATGGTTAGATTATTAAATTTCTTTCTCTTCTCCCTTCTTATACTGTGTAATCTGAGTTATATCAAATTAATTATTCCTACTACTAAGCTTGCTAGGACCTGATAAACTACTTTCAAAAGGTGCCCTCCCACTCAAACCCCATCTAAGGATTTGCTGGTCTTAAAACTGCACTCTTGTCTGTCACATTAGGTTCTTGGCTCAGAATGTCTGATCACCTCCTTCCCTGTTGGAACCCTTCCTGTACTATAAGGTGTAGTTCAGGGGTAACCTCTTCCTAGAAGTCTTCCTTGATTATTGAGGCCAGAAAGTAGTTCTCCCTCTTCTGAACTTTCTATTATTACTATTATATGTGCTGCTAGTATCTCCCTTGGCTCTTGTATCCTGAG
Source organism: Condylura cristata (assembly GCF_000260355.1). Lineage (NCBI taxonomy): Eukaryota > Metazoa > Chordata > Mammalia > Eulipotyphla > Talpidae > Condylura > Condylura cristata. Next base: position 6,472,771 of record NW_004567115.1, on the reverse strand, counting down.
TTGTATTTTAGAACATATCCCAGTTTACTGGTGTGTAAACTCTTGCAGATTAAAGTCTTTAACTTAGACACCCCACCCAACACTGAACACAAAGTATGTTTTCAACCACTGTTTGTAGGAGAGAGGAAGTGAAGTATGGAAGTTTTGTTGAGACTTATGTATTTATATGGATGTCCTGTGCTATCTCTGAGACTACCTTAGAGCCACAGCAAGGCAATAACCAATTCAAACTAACCTGATGAAGTGGTTGTCCTGTTTGGGTGAGAGATCATGGATTAGTTAGGTGACAGGGATAAAATCCTAATAGGGGAGAGAGGTGCCCAAGGTCTGGACCTAAGTATGTGATCCTAAGTGCAGAGTAGAGAGCACAGATTTAACAATGTACATAAAGGAAAAAGCAATTGGAGAAAGATAGTGTGTGGAGAAGCAAAGACATTAGTTTTAGGGTAATGGGCTTTTAATGTTCTTATTAATCTTAAAGTACCACTAATTGTGACATTTTTTATTTCCTGTTTCTTACTTATTTACCATTCTAGATGGAAAACTCCTTGGAGGGTGCCCTTTAGCCCTGTACAATACCAGGCATATTGCTTTAACAACAGTCCTTGCATGAACAAACACATTCATAAATAAATGCACTCTTGTGTGGGCAGAGTAGACTTTTAGGATCAGAGTTATAGGGTAGCATTTTATGCAAACCATCCCCTCATTACATGGAGGAAGAACTGAGATATGTTGAACTAAGCTAGTTAGTGAAGTTGTCAGAGCCTGTACTCATTTCCTCACTACTCGCTCCAACATGGTTTCATGAATTCTCACTTTTTTAGGTTGTTGGCCCCAAGATCAATTTGAGAGGCAGCAGATATTGCAGTTTGAGAGGTTCTGTGTATGAAAAGACCTCAGAGACCAGCCTGGGGGTGGGAGGAGGGAGGGAATTTGTGGTGGATAGAAGGATGTCTGTGTTGTTGGAAGAGATGAGACACAAGGATGACCAGCCAGTTCAAAACTGAGTGCTCAGAGTAAAGATGGGTGAGGGTGGCACTGGGAATCTGAACATGAGGAGGAAGAGTTAGGAATGGTCATGATAGCTTAGCTGGTCAGGAGCAGAAGACACAGATGGCGGGCCCACAGCCTTGGGCTGATATTTCGGAGAGATACTGCAGTACGCAGAGGATGGAGTGATGGCCAAGGAGAGGTTAGCGTTTATGACCAGGAAGCACGGAGGTGAGAGAAAGAGGGACGGTGAATGAGAATATGAATATCGTGATCAGATTGGCAAAGACAGGCCGTGCTTCTGAACCAAAATCCCTGCTCAAGAGATGGTTTGGGATATTTGTTTACTTGGAACAGATGTTGCAAATAGTTGTTTTGCAAATCAAAATATAGCCATTAAGTCAAATACAAAATAAGGTGGCATGTTGAAGTCAATGTTTTGTTATTTAAAAATGTCCACATGTTGGGCCCTCCCTGGTGGCGCAGCGGGTCAAAGCACAGCACTGAGAAGCTTAAGCCACTTCCGCATGAGTTCGATCCCCGCCTGCCTGCCCCGGAGCAGATCCACATGGTGTGGCAGACCTCTCCTGACCCGCCCGCTGTTCCCCTCAGCAGTGTACTTCATAGATCTGCCTGTTCTGCTCCCCACTCTGTCTCTGGTGAATCCTCTCACCCTCCGCATCTCTGGCCTGTACCCCAGTTCTGTATGAATAAATAAATAAATCTTAAAAAAAATAAAATAAAATAAAATAAAATAAAAATGTCCACATGTTAAATTCTAGAGTTATATAGCATAGCTCTCTATGAAGAGACTTTATAACCTTTTCAAAATAATAATAGTAATATTAGTAATGTATTTTATATAGGTTGTTCACCATGGACCAGATATTTTTTACAAACAATATGTCATTTGAGTTTTACAACCATCCTGTGAACTGAGTGCAATTATTACTTCTGTTTTATAATCAGGAAAATTAAGATAAAAATCACATTTCTGAAATCACACAGTTGGACAGATGACTGAGTTGAGAGTTTTGATACAGGCTGCCTGACTCCAATCACTGAGAGCGCAAATAACTTAAATATCTTAACAAAATTCAAAGCTGTATCTATGACAACTCTAACAGAGGCCTAGAAATGGCCACAGATTTTAGCTGGTACAACTCCCAACAGTCAGTGAACTAGACTCTAATCTGAAAAACAAAACAAAAGAGCACAACAGTGATGAATATTTTAAAAATGACTCCCCTTAGTGTTTATTGCCTTTTTATGACTTAAGCAATCTTGGAGGCAGTCCCTTAATGTGGGCTTACTGTTCTGCTCCCACCTTCTTTCAGAGTGATGGGCTGGGGAGTTGGTTGTGACCTGGGGGTGACTCTAAAGTTAAGGGTTTGGGAAACTCAACTGGTACAGGTGTCTAAGGACTTGGGGTGACCAGTTTGTAAGACAATTTTTCCCAGGAGTGGCAGGATCATTCCCCTTCTGGAATGTCATGGAGCCTGATCTTTAACCCCAGTCTCAAGGAATCTGAGCTATGGTGAAATTCCCTTAAGAGTCCCTGACTGAACTTGTCATCTCAGGAGCTCCAGGTCAGAAACTCCTGTCAGTGATCCTGATGGTGAAAGTCTACATGAGGGTGTTGAAGTTTGAGGTGGATTGAGAGACCACAGGGAAGTTCAGAGTCCAAGACAGGTTGGCCTGGGAGACCTCAGATTTGAATAGCTGAGTTGACTGTGAGAAAATCCATGCCCCCCCAACCCCCACCTCATGAAGCTAATAATAATTACTTTGACTTCCATACATTACTTGTCTTAATGTCCAAGAACTCATCACACCACCCAGCTCTTTCCCTTAACAAAGATCCAAATCAACTTTATTTTGGATGATGATGAAAATTAGGAAGAAAGAGAAAAGATGTATATGTGATACTTTATAGGCTTATTGCTTATAAAATACACAGTTTCCATGGCAGGAAATTTTGCTGACATACTAGATCACATGGGATGTGAGACTCTGTCAACTTTTTGATCATCTTATTTCTCTTCAGCACTACTTTGAAATTGCTCAGTTACCCTTTTTTGGTTTTGGTGAGAAACATGTGGCTTGGCTTTTGTAAAAGCTTGTTGCTTTGTAGTACTAGTGTGAGGAATGGCTGAGGGTTAGAGAGGTGTTTAAGGGAGTTTTTTTCTCGTTTACAACTTTTTTCAGAAAATATTTTTATTTTCTAGGAAAGTTACAGATTGTCATTTCGTAAAAATCAGTTGTGAGGGGGAGTTTAGACTTTATAGTAAATTGAATTTCTTTTATTTATTTATTTACTTATTTAATCCTTATACTCCATCAACTTTAACATGCAAAACCACAAACATAATTTAAGCAGTAACATTTCTAAAATACATTTTATGTATTTTTTCTTACATTTATTTTATTTTATTTTGTGTGTATGTGTGTATGTATTTATGTCATTTTTCCTTTTTGTACAATATATTCTTTCTCCTCTCAGGTGAAGTTCCTCCCAAATTCCCACCACCATATAACCTGTGCACCATCATCATAGTTCCTTGTGCTCTTCACTCCCTTATTTTGATCCCTCTTCCTCCACCTCCTTTGTAGAGGGTCTCTGATTAATACTTGCCTGTTAATTTTGTTTTTAATTTACTATAATTTTTTTCCCTAACCCCTTATTTGGTTCCCCTACATCCCTCCTATAAGTGAAACCATCCAATACTTTTCTTTTTCCTTCTGGCAGTAAGTTAAATTTTGTAAAAGTGTTTTGTTTGCTTTTAATCAAAGTATCTGGTTTATAACCTTACATAGACTTCATGTGTACATCATTATGTCAGTATTTATATACATTTACACTCTGTTCAACAATTCTAATTCCATCCTTCACCATACAGTTGACCCCTTTCACTGACTTATTCATCTACCCCTCTTCCTCCTCCCCCTCCCTTCCCTTCCCCATCTGGTAACCACTAATTTGGTTTTATAGCCTAAAATTTTATTTTGTTTTTCTTTTAAAAATTATTTTTATTTGTTTCTTTATGTACCACACGAGTGAAATTAAACCAAATTTATATGATTTACTCTTGAGAAATTAAGAACTCTAAAACTAAAGAAATACTCTTTCAAAAAAAAATTCAAGCAACCACAAAGGAAGCCTAAGAAACTGAGAGTAAGGGACATGGATGATTTAGAAAGGTGGAAGGTTTTTTGAGGAATGATTGACAGGAGAAACACAAAATATTAAAGGAAATCAGATTTATTATTGAGGAACTCATTTAAGTTAAATTATTTAAAAACCTGGTCCTAGGAAACAACACATTTTTCAAAAAAAAAAAAAAAAGAAACTCCTTCAATTTGTTGGATAACCAGGAGTTGAGATTTTAGCAGTGTTGTCCAAATACAACTTGGATTGAGGGCCCTTTCTGGTGGCACAGCAGGCTAAAGCACTGCACTAAGAAGCTAAAGCCACTTCAGCATGAGTTCCATTCCCGCCTGCCCCAGAGGAGATCCACATGGCTTGGCACCCGCCCGCTGCTCCCCTCAGCAGTGTACTTCATGGATCTGCCTGTTCTGCCCTCCACTCTATCTCTGGTAAATCCTCTCACCACACCTGCACCTCTGGCCTGTACCCTAGTTCTGTGCGCATAAATAAATCTTAAAAAAAGAGAAAAGTTTAGGCCCTCCCTGGTGGCGCAGCGGGTTAAAGCACAGCACTTAGAATCTAAAGCTGCTTCCGCATGATTCCCGCCTGCCCCAGAGGCGACACATAGTGTGGCAGACCTCTCCTGACCCGCCCGCTGCTCCCCTCAGCAGTGTACTTCGTCAATCTGCCTGTTCTGTTCCCCCTCTGTCTCTGGTGAAGCCTCTCGCCACCCCTGAGCCTCTGGCCTGTACCCCAGTTCTGTATGCACAAATAAATAAACCTTAAAAAAAAAAAACTTGGATTGAATTTGAGTTTAAAACATTGGCAGATTTGTATAGAAGGATTATCTTAATTACATTTAGATTGAGGTTTAGTTGTCTAAACCTTCCTTCCAACAATGAATTCTCACATAGGGACCTCTGCACCCCATGAATAAAAAAATAAACTTATGGATAACAGTTGTAAAACACCAAGTGAAGTTTGACAATTTATGACCTAAAACTGATATTGATCAAACAATTTGAATGCCTTAGGTAGAAAAGTATGCTACCTTTGCACATTGTTCCCATAGTTGGTGTCCAGAGTCTATATTAAATTGTTGAAATAAAAGAAAAGGAGATCCAGAGCTGACTCATCTTCAGTGAATTCACTTTGTGATTTTTAAATGCCATCTTTTATGGCTCTATTGGTTTTTTGTGTTTCTTTTTGTTTGTTTGTTTTTGTTTTTTGTCCTTGGTTATATATACTCACTCTGTACTGTTTATAGACCAAAATCAATGCAAACTAGAATCCTGAGGTTTGGTAAATGAGTCTCTGCTTAAGATTTTAATGCCATTCATCAATAACTTGGTGGAAAGACAATCTTTAGTTAGTACTTCATGAAACCTGTCTATAGCTGTTATCAACTTAGTATTAGAACCTTTGGGAACACGCAAAACATTCTCAGACTCTTGCAGTCTTTCATCTGAAAGTGTTCTTAGCATTGTCCAGATAAAATCTTCCTTCTTCTCTCTTCAGATTGAGGTTTATTAAGACATTCTTCTGGTCCAGTGGGTGTTTCAAAGAGTGATCCACTTTTTGCAGAGTTTACGTGTTACTGGTAAGTGAGGTGCCAGTCATGAAACATAGCTCAGAAAACCCAGTGACAGTTAATTTTTTTAAAGAAGATTTATTTGTTTTTGTATACAGAACTGGGGTGCACGTCAGTGGTCCAGGGATGGTGAGAGGATTCACCAGAGACATAGTGGGGAGCAGAACACGCAGGTCAATGAAATACACAGGAAGGGTGAGACAGAAGAGGTCTGTTGCACCATGGGGGTCACCAGCGGCTGTGGCTTGCTTGCAGTACACCACCAGGGAGGGCTCCCCCAGTGACATATTTTAGCAAAAGTTTCATACAAGTGAATTAATTTAAAAAAATAATAAGCAATTTTCCAGATCCCTTTTCTTCGGTTCAAGCAGACCAAGTGAAACCCAAGATCACCATCAGTGGAAAAAAGTAATCCGAGAAGCTTAGGATGTTTAGTAGGCAATAAAAATGAGTTCCATATGGTAATTTAATGTTTAAATATTTGAAATCAGCTGGCCTTCGGTCAAGGCTACAGATGGGAAGTCAAAGTCTATGATCCTCTTTCTGACCCCAAGAGAAGAGCAGCTTTTCTTCAGCTTCAGGTTTGATGATTAAACAAAACTAGTAAGCTCGGAGGTAAGGTTTTTACTGATAGCTATATAACATCCTGACTTTGCTGCCTTTCACTGATAAGTAAGCAAGACTTTCAGAATGACTTTCATGGGTCTATTACTTGATTTGGAAGTAGCAGAGATGGAACTCACATCTGCATCTTCTAGGTCCAGCTGTTGTCAAAATTCAGGCCCCAGCATTGGAGCCATAGTTGATGGCAAGACAATGTAGGGTCCGTGTCCTCATGGAGCTTCAGTATCACTGGGGAATCCAGTGCTTTTCCAATCAACCCTTATTCCCTACTTTTATTGTCCAGAGAGAATAACTTCTGTATGCAATTTTTATTTTATAAATCCTAAATGTGTTGATGACTAATACTCTACTGTAGAGCTCTTTTAAATGATTTCTCTATTGTCAGAGGTATTTTAACAACTTTCCCCTGAACTTCAGATCCCACATGATGGTGATATTTATTAGTAGCTAGAGAGGGGTCAGATACTTCTCAGTGTCTTTATCATTGTTAATTTAAGGCATTTTGCAGAAGATTAGTTTTCACTCTGCAAAATCAAAGGGATGTTATTGAATGGACTGGGGCTAGAGTCAGGGGACTGGGAATGCTATATGAAGTGGGGAGGGGGCCGAGGTTCAAAGAGGCTGTGGTCTTTGACCTGAAACTCACATCTGTCAATAGGTGATCTGAGATTTGAACCCAGATTGTGAAAATGTATGCCCTATGTTCTACTAGGCTCCAGTGGTTTTAAACATTTATTTATGTATACAGAACGGGGGGTAAAGGCCAGGGGGCTGGTGAGAGAATTCACCAGACAGTTCTCTCTGGGGGCATTACAGACAGATGGATGAAGTACACTGATGAGGGGAGCAGCGGGCAGGACAGGAGAGAGTAGCGGGCAAGACAAGAGAGGTCTGCCGTGCCATATGGGTTACCTCCCTGGCTGGAGACTGAACTTATGCTGAAGCAGCAGCAACCATCTTCATAGTGCTGTGCTTTAACTTGTGCCTCCAGTGGTTTTAAATAAGGCATGCATTAACATGATACAGACTTGCATCCTTACCTTACTGGATATTTTAAATACCAGGTGGAGGAATTGGCATCTTTATGTGTTCAAGAGACTAGCAAAATTAGTCAATCCCATTAACAGCATTCTTGTAGTCTGCTAACAGAAGAGCTGAGCCAGCTTTGCCCAGGACTCTAGACCATAGATATTTGTGATATAGTAACTGCATTGCCATATGTATCTCCTGAAAGTGAAAACCAAAAAGGTCATAAAACAGTAAAGGAGCTATGTGGGAGAGCATGGTCAGCTAAAACTATATGTCTATACCAGTGTACATCACTCCATTGGTGTCTCAGTTACATTTGCTTGATAAGTGGATGACAGAGAAATTTGGTTTTAAATATTTACCTTTGAATAGGAGTGTTACAGTAATAATTTGTAAAAAAAAAAAAAAAAAAAAGAAATACAATTGCATAGGTACCTGACTGTGGAAGGCCTGAAAACTGTCCTAATTTATTCAGCTAATCCTGGTACATGGCCCAAGTTGATTGATCACAGACTGACACAAGGTTTCTTTCTACATAGATTTGCACATTAGTCAGGATAGGCTAAGTTATGCTTCAGCAACAAATTAACCCTAACATTTCCATTGCTTTCTTGTTCAGTAAATATACTGTATGCATTGGCTGTTCCCCAGAGAAGCTGTTAGGTATATAGTACCTCCAAGATGGAGGTGGCTGTGATTTTGGTGATTTTGTTGTTTTTAACTTGGAATTTTCAAATTGTCCCATCAGGGGAAGAAGAAATAGAGAATCTCATGCTGACGCAATTGTTTTGACATTACGTGACAGGATTCACCCTTGCTCAAAGTTCATGGTTAAAACTAATCACATGATCCTGTTTAATGACAAAGACTGGAAGTGAAAGGGAGTCCTGGAGGATCTATCTAGTGAACTATAAATGTCTCATACACTCATCTTTGGAGCAAGAGAGCTGTTTAGTTTGAAAAAACAAAGACAAATTCTAGTAAAAATAGAAAAAAATGTACTGAAATATTTAGATAATCACCTGATAATAAATTACCAATGAGTTTTGTCTTTAATACATTTTGTGTAATAATTTTTTTTTAAGATTTATTTATTTATATAGAGCTGGGATATAGGCCAGAGGCGCAGGGGCGGTAAGAAGATTCACCAGGGACAGAGTGAGGAGCAGAGCAGGCCACTGACAAAGTACACAGCTGAGGGGAGCAGCGACCGTGTCAGGAGAGGGCT
>NW_004567115.1:6455118-6463973 GCF_000260355.1 Condylura cristata | reverse complement strand
GATTCACCAGAGACAGATTGGGGAGCAGAACAGGCAGATCATGGAGAGTGGAGCAGCGGGTAGATCAGGAGAAGTCTGCCATACCATGTGGATCACCTCTTGGTCAGGCCGGGATGGAACTCGTGCGGAAGTGGCTTTAGCTTTTTAGTCTGTGGTTTAACCCACTGTGCCACCTGGGAGGGCCCTGTGTAAGAATTTTAAGGGAATAACAATAAAGGGTACTTCCTTTACGTCACGAATTTTTAGGAGATGGTGCTGAAGAACAAAGTTTGTGTTTATTGAGTCTTTTTCCTTGGTGCTAAAGTTAAGGACTGAGACTCATCTCCATGGTATTATCTTCTAGTTCCCCCAATTTGCCTTGTTTGAAATGGTACTTAGATTAAACCCATCACCATTCAGAGTTAAACCCATCACCATTCAGATAACTCTACTAGAAACCAGTCACTCTCCTTCTTTACAATAAAACTCTAGGTTAAAGGTGACAATGTGGTTGTTGTGTAATTAGCCCTACAGTGAGACCTATTGTTTACTGTGATGTGGATCCTTTCTTACATATATGTAACTTAAGACTTTACAAACCTTCTTAACAACTTTGTCTAGATATAAGTTTGTGCTGAACTAAAATTGTAAGATTTATTTGTATAAATGGGTTGTTTTGTCTGTTTTTTTTTTTTTTTCAAGTATCTTCTCCTCAGTGAGATTTTAACATGACATTTTTTCCCCCTTAAAAATACTCTTGGTAAATTTCTCCTCTGTTTCTTTGTGATTTTCCCTTTTTTCCATTCTCTTCCCAGTGAGCTAAAAATCCCATCATTGAATTAAAGGATAACACAGACCCTACTTGGACTGCATAGATGACAGTGGTCTTTTCTTCTGTGTTTTCCAAACTGCTGTCACACCTGCTTGAAAACAATACTTTGTAGCACAGATGAGGAGCCCCACCTCAGTTCTTTATGTATCTTACATATTCATTAAGCAAAACTTACTGAACACAGTGTAGGGCCAGGCCCTGAATTAGGTGCCAGCAATCTCCGTTATATCAGAAAGGCTAGGTTATACCAAGGGTCACCACATTTTTTTTTCTGTAAAGGGCAAGATAATAAATATTTTAGAACAAAAACAGCTGTAGACAACATGGAAATGAATGACCGTGGCTGCTTTCTAATTTTTTTTTTTTTTTGGTTGTTTTTTAATTTTTTTTTTTGGTTACTAAGTTTTTATTTTCTTAGAATTTTTACATGTCACACAAAACAAGTCCACAAAATATTTGAATCTGTAAACACTTTTATTTTTCAGATTGCTGGCATTTGATCTGAGAGAATGGAGAGACTATTCTCCCACGGCCATTGGTTTGAGAGCACAGAGAGACCATTCTGTCATCTCACCTCGAGCTGATGTTATTATGAATTAAACAAAAACAGCCATAAAAACAACCCATCAGAACAGCCTGTCATAGTTGGTGTTCTTGGTATTCATCATGTTCAGGCCCAGAGTTTGTTATAATCTTCTCAGTTATCTTGATCCTGCTACATTTGGTGGCATCAATGTCCAGTTCAATGTCCATGCTTATTCAGGCACCATCAGGGAAGGAATCTCAGTTTTAAAGCAAGAGCGTTAGGCACCTTCCTGTGGCTAAGTCTCAATGCTATATAAAGTTGTTGCCAGCCACTGTGGCCTAAATTCGATTCCTGGGCAGGGAGCTAAAAAGGAATCCACAATGCGCAGCAGACCTCTCCTGTCTTGCCTGTTGTTCCCTCAGCTATATGTTTCAGTACATCTACCTGTTCTGCACCCTACTCTGTGTCTGGTGGATCCTTTTACCTCTTGCATCTCTGGCCTGTACCCTAGTTCCCCTATGCATAAATAAATAAATAAATCTTTTTAAAAAGCGAGATTTTTAATCTAAAGAAAACAGATCATCAGTTATGTAGTGTGTTCATGTGGCCTATGATAGGTGTATATGTGCAGATTCCTATACTAGGTGTGGGGCCTTTCCTTCCCCCCTAGCCCCTAATACACCAACCTCTTCTCCTTTGGTAATCTCAGTTTTGTTGTCAGAGTCCACTGGTCTATTTTTATTTTATTTTCTCTACCTGTTTTGTTTTCTTGATTTTTACTTAATAGGTGAAATTACCCAATATTTTATTTTCTCCTCTGATTAGTCTTGCTTAGCATATTCTCCTCAGGTTTCTTCTGTTTTGCTGCAAATAGCAAAAATTCCTGTTCTTTTTATAGCTAAATAGTATTCCATTGTGTATCTATATCATATCTGCTTTTTTTTTTAAAATTTATTTATTTTGCACATACAGAAGTGGGGTACAGGTCAGAGGCTCAGGGGCAGCGAGAGGCTTCACCAGAGACAAAGTGGGGAGCAGAACAGGCAGATCGATGAAGTACACTGCTGAGGGGAGCAGCGGGCGGGTCAGGAGAGGTCTGCCATGCCATGTGGTCACCTCCGGGGCAGGCGGGGATCGAACTCATGCGCAAGTGGCTTTTGCTTCTTAGTGCTGTGCTTTAACCCGCTACGCCACCAGGGAGGGACCTCTGCTTTATCTTTACTAATGCTCACTTACGTTTTTTCCCTGTCATAGCTATTGTGAATGATGCTGCAGTAAATTATGGTATGCTTATAGTATTTAGTTAATGATTTTATATTTCTTAGATTCCCAGAAGTGGGATTATTCAGTCGTATGGTAGTTCTGTTTTCAGTTTTATGAGCAAAGTCCATGTTGTTTTCTAAAATGACAGCTCCAGTTTATATTCCTGTGAACAATGTATGAGAGTCTCTTTTTCTTCACATCTTGCCAACACTTGTTAGTAGTCTTTTTGATAGGAGACATTCTCACAGGTATGAGATGATATATCACTGTGGTTATAATTTGCATTTCCCAAATAAAAGTGATGAGTCTTTTTTCTTGTGCCTGTTGGTCATCTGTTTGCTTTAGGGAAACAGAGCTTCTGGCCATTTTTTAATTGGGTTGTTTGCATTTTTGTTATTAAGTTGCTTGAGTCTTTTTCCTTGAATATTAAGACCTTATTGGGTGCATGATCTGCAAATATCTTCTCCCATTGAGCTGATGGAATTTTTTTTTTGATACTTTTACTATATAGAATCTCTTTCATTTGATAGAATACCATCTGTTGATTTTTACTTTCGTTTCCCTTTACTGTTCAGTTTGAGTCGCCAAGGGTATTTCTAATACCAATGCTGGAACATAGCACCTAATTTTTCCATGTATTTTATGATTTCAGGTTTAAATCAAAGTCTAATCCATTTTGAATTTATTTATATAGAGAGAGTTAGAGTGATTTAGTTACAATTTTGCTTTCTGCATGTGACTGTTCAGTTTTCCCAGAACAATTTGTTGAGGATATTTTCCTTTTCCTATTATAAGGCCGCTCTCCTTTGTCATAGATATTGATATATGTAGTTTTTTTTTTTATTATTTCTGGGTTCCTGATTCTATTCCATTGAGCCAAGTGTCTATTTGTATTCTGGTGTCACACTTTTTAATTATAGTCATTTTGTAATATAATTTGAAGTCAGATAATGTGAAGCCTCTAGTTTTTATTTTTTCTCAAGACTGCTTTAGCTACTTAGCATCTTTTGTAGCTCCATATAAATTCTAGGGTTTTTGTCTATTTTCATAAGATATGCCATTGATATTTTGATGGGGATTACATTGAATTTATATATTTCTTTAGGGAGATGGCCATTTTAACTATATTAATTTTCCCTATTCAGGAACATCTCATCATGTATTCTTCTTTAATTTTCATCAGTCTTGTAGCTTTCATTGTATAGATCTTTTACCTCCTTTGTTAAATATTATTTCTAGTTATGTGTTTTTTATATGGTTATTAACATGAGTCACAAAATTCTTATTTTTTTGTGACACAGATTCCATTCAGATTTTGTGCCTCTACCCTAAAACTTCTGAATGGCAATCTTTGGGGTTGAGGTCCAGGAATCTGCATTTAAAATAAGCTCCACAGGTTGATCTCATGACAGCTAATGAAAACCACTGCCCCTAATCGCTGAGTAGCATTAGTATCTATTGTAGTGATCTCTAGGCCCTGGCCTGTTAGGTAGGGTTAAGACAAAGGCACCATCATTATTGATAGAATCTTGATATTTTAATTTTTGTAGTATTTTTCTTTTTAAACTGCTAAATGACATATTTGACTAATTTCTGAAATGCTTGTTTTTCCTTTTGGAGTGAACATTTATTTAAGAGCAATTATAGGGTTCCCTGGTAGTGCAGGGGGTTAAAGTACAGCCCTATGAAGCTATCCAAAGTGACTGAAGCACTGAGTTGGATCCCTGGCCAGGGAGGTGACCCACATGGTGTAGCCGACATCTCCTGTCTTGCCCGCTGCTCCCCTCAGCAGTGTATTTCAATCAATCTACCTCTTCTGCTCCTTACTCTCTCTAGTGAATCCTCTCACCACCTGCTCCTCCACGCATCGATGGCCTATACCTGAGTTCAGAACATCCTGTTGTAAATATAACGGTCAGAGACTATATTAAAGTTCCATTGATTCTATAACAAATTACTACAAACTTAGAGGCATAAATAATATAAAGTTATTATCATACAGTTTTATGGATTATAAATTCCACCAGGGCCTCATTTACCAGGGTATAATCAAGGTGTGTTGGCAGGACTGAGTTCCTTCAGGAGACTGAGGGAACTGGGGTACAGGCCAGAGGCTCAGGGGCGGTGAGAGGCTTCACCAGAGACAGAGTGGGGAACAGAACTGGCAGATCGACGAAATACACTGCTGAGGGGAGCAGCAGGCAGGTCGGGTCAGGAGAGGTCTGCCACACCATGTGGTCACCTCCTGGGCAGGCGGGAATTGAACTCATGCGGAAGTGGCTTTAGATTCTCAGTGCTGTGCTTTAACCCGCTGTGCCACTAGGGAGGGCCAGGAAGATCTTTTTTATGGCTCATTCATGTTGTTGGCAAAAGTTAGTTTCTTGAAATGGTAGGTCTGAGACCCCCATTTTATTACTGAGTATAAACTGAAGATGATTCCTTGCTTTTAGGGGTCACTTGCACTCCTTGGCTCATGGACGCCTTCCTTCACCTTCAGAACCAGTAAGGAGGGTCCAGCCCCTCTCTCACTTTGAATAGCTCCTGTCCCTACTACCTCACCTTTACTTTGTAGGGAAAGGTACTCTGCTTGTACAACCTGGAGTGATCCATTGGGCTCATCTAAGTAATCCAGGATAAAATGCCTCAGCTGAAAGCCCATACTCTTAATCACATCTGCTCATACCCTTAGTCACATCTTGCCTGATAAAGTTACATATTCACATGTTCTGGGGATTTTGGTGTGGATTCACTTGGGGGATATGCCTGTCACAGACATATCTGCCTTTGTTGACAAATAAGACGGCAGTGGTTATCACTGCCACTGGGATTCCAGGTATAAATGTATGAGAATATAATTGGGTATTTCTCTAAATTGAAATTGCCTCAGGGCCAGATTCCAAAGCCAATAGTTTTGGAAAGGTTATTTCAGGACTTTTGGATAGAAGAGCTACAGTGAGGATTACCCTGGGTAACTCACATTGTGCATGTTGCTGCAGTCATTCAGATTCCAACCAGTTTATTGTGATGTGAGGTAGACACACTTGTTTAGCCAGGGTATTTGCTTTCAGCTATTCATTGCACCATAGGCTCTTGTGCTTCTGTTCCTTTGTTCATACACTGTCATCTGTTTAACCTGCTCTTTCATGTTTCTGCCCATTTATCTATAATAATACACATTTATAGCAAGTTTTGACATCTATTCATTCTAGGGAATGTTTTCTTAGGTACTAAATGTATGGTATTTACTCACTTTTTCCTCAGTTAAAATCATAAAAGGAATCCCCATCTTTCAAAGGATGTTTTGAGTTCTGCTCTGTGACTTCCCCCATAAATCTGTACAGTGTTAAAGAAGCCCCTGCAGCATTTTGCACTTAGTAAGTCCTCAAACTTACTTGATGAAGTGGCTTGAAGTACAGATTTTATTTGATTCTGATGTTACTTTCTATCTACATACCAAAATTTTGCAAAATATGTATTTTTTTAAAGATCTATTTATTTGTACATACAGAACTGGGGTACAGGCCAGAGGCTCAGGGGTGGCGAGAGGCTTCACCAGAGACAGAGTGGAGAGCACAACCGGCAGATCGATGAAGTACACTGCTGAGGGGAGCAGTGGGCGGGTCTGGAGAGGTCTGCCACGCCATGTGGTCACCTCCGGGGCAGGCGGGAATCGAACTTATGCCGAAGTGGCTTTAGCTTCCCAATGCTGTGCTTTAACCTGCTGTGCCACCAGAGCGGGCCAAAATATGTATTTTTATTGTTTCCTCCCAATGCAAACTAAACAACATTGCTAAGAATGACTAATTTAAGTGAATAAAGCTGGGATTGTTAGAGATGAGGTTTCTAAAGCATGTATTACTGAATCTGTTGATTTATTGTCAGATTAACCTTGCAATATATTGGGAACAAGGAAATGGACATTTTTTGGGCTCATTTATAAATCTTTAATTAATGTGCAATATATGTGTAGGAAAATGAATGTCCTAAGTACATAACTTGATGAATTTTCACAAAATGTTACTCTCTTATCATTAGCACCCTTATCAACAAAACAAAATTATTATCAGCACCCAGAAACCTTTCTGTTTCCTTCCAGTTGCTACCACACTAACCTGAATGTTTTAGAAGTTTGAGAAATGGGCTTTTTTTTTTATTTATTTTTTTGAAATGGGCTATTTTTAAGATACAGAAAAAATGTCTTTAAATGTTGTAGAAATACTTCTTATAAACAAGTCCCAAGGAGGTATATGTGGGTTTATAGAGATTTTAAAAATGTGGCTCTTGCCCGGAAGGTACACTTAAACACGAAACAATAAATTCTTTTCTAAATGTTCTTGCTTCTTGGAGTAGTTTGAGCTACATAAGCAACTTTATGTCAGATTGTTTTTTTCCAGAATTTGTTGACTACTTGATTAAGATTCAAATACTACTTTTGTCTTGAATAGTCACAAGTGGTTAAAACTGTACCATGCCATGCCCTGAGCAGTGACTCAGTAGCACATAGGCTTCTACATGATTTTTACTGAGAAAAAAAATCACAGTATTTTCTCTGGAATTGTGCTTAAGGTTCATAGCAGACACTCGGGGAAAAATTGTCATCAGCAAAGGTGGCAGTCTCTATCCTGCACCTTTGAGCTGTCTACCACAACATCCTCGCAGAGTGGAAAATGAAATTGCCTGTAACAAAATGGAGTGGATAAAGTATTAGAAAAGTTGGATTCAGGTTTATAAAGTCCCTCATTCCCTATCCCTTCTATGTTTAAGGGAATTGAAATATTATTTCTAAAAATAAAATACTGGAAATCACTTTAATAAATTAAGAACATTCATAAAATATAAATCATAACATAGAAAACCTAAGGCATGAAAGGCATGTTTTAAAAAAATGCTTAATGATATGGGAAATTTCTCAGTAATATTATGTAAAACTAGATGCCATATGTAAGATGCCAGCTTACTACAGCAGAAAAGTATGTTCATGTACATGTGCATAGAGGAAAGACTGGAAATGACCCTGAGCAACTTAAATTTTCTTATATTCCAAATATTTTCTTTTTTTCTCTAGATATTTTCATTTTACTAATTGCTTTCCAAATATCAGAAAACAGCCACAGAGTCCTTTTTTTTATTTTTTGTAATATAATGGTTTATTTTTATATCATTTTGTGCCTTTTTCCATTTCAGTTGTAATACAGGGTCCATTTTTAAAAGGCTCTTTTGAGCAGATAATTGGCTCTTCTTGCAAAGTCAAGTCTTGGTGGGAAGTCAGACATGACACAAACCTGTTCTACCCTATTTTACTTTATGAAGCAGTTTTATAGTTTTAGTTGTGTCCTAATTTCAATCATAGTGGCAAGTCACAAACCTCCACGTGGTCCTCCTTGAAATATGGGATTTTCAGTGTCAGAAATGTCAGTGGTGGTCACTTCATCCCACCTTTTTATGTAGGAAATCCAAAGACGACATCTTTTGTACCCACAAACTATAATTTGAGCTGGTATTGGAGCAAGCCCCATGAAGAGAAATCTGTCTCAGAGGTGGATCCACTTGGTTCTGATGCACATGGACAGAATCTTTCCTTATATCGATGCAGGACTTGCTTTCCCATATTTCTGCTTAATGTTTTCAGTTTTAATTCTACTATTTTATGGACATGTAAGAGGAAGCCTTCTTCAGTACAGGTGACTTTTCAATGTATGTGCACGAATCTTTAATCATATTGGGGTGTAATTTAGGAATAGTTGACTGTATCTGTTTAAAGTGGATAGTTTGACATATTTTGACAGATATGTATTCCTACAAAATCATCACTGCAATCAAGATGCAGAACGTTTTCATTATCCTCAGAAGTTTCCTCATGTCCTTTGCAGTTCATTCCTCTTTTCACCTTTGTTTTGGCAACTATTGATTTGTTTTTGGTACCATAGACTAGTTCATATTTTTGGGAATTTTGTATAAGTGAAATCATATAGCATGTACTTAAAAGTATTCTGACCCATAATGTATTTGCCTTTTGTTTTACGAAGCGGTTTTATATCTGCCATTATTTACTTTTATGGAGCCACCCTAAAAAGTATTTCTGATTTCCTCTTTAGGGAGTTAATTTAGTGAAATATGGATTTTTTTTTAAGTGAACCTTTTCTTGGCTCACTTAAAAAGTAAAATTGGCCCTCCCTGGTGGCGCAGCGGGTTAAAGCACAGCACTGAGAATCTAAAGCCGCTTCTGCATGAGTTCAATTCCCGCCTGCCCCGGAG
>NW_004567115.1:6399955-6454963 GCF_000260355.1 Condylura cristata | reverse complement strand
AAAAAAAAAAAAAAAGTAAAATTGACTATAACCCTTCAGGCACTTTCTTGTTTTAACACTGTATAATTCTATACAAAGTTTCTAATTATTTAAAATTATTATAGTATTCAAATATAATTTTGTATATTTGGTGGAAATTAGTCCAGTGACTGTAAAGAAAATAGCTAGAAGAGTGTAAGGGTTTTGTTTTCTTTTTAAAGGCTAGCACAGTTTCATAATGCTTTCCAGGAAATTCAAAGTATAATTAATACTTAAAGATTTTTTGCATGAAAACAAAATTGCCATTTCACAATTATAGTGGCAGAAAAATATTTGTAAAAATAATATAAAGACCTCATAGGGCAGTCACTCCCTAGAAAGAGCAGCTTGAATGGAATAGAAAGGATAAAGTTAATAGCCCTGTATATCGTAAGCGCCAAGGTCATAAACAAAAATAGTGATGACATCTACTTTTTTGTCTTTTTTTTTTCCATAGTTTCAGACCACACCCACATTGCAAATTGGCCTTTGTATTTGAGACCAAGTTCTTTTGAGATTAAAATCTGGAGTAGTAGACAGAGCACTTCAGTGTGGAGTTGCTTGTTTTCGCTACCAGAGGATTATTTGAAGATAGACACAGTTTAGGGAGACTGAGTTTCAAATCTTCTGAATTGTTCACTTGGATCTCCAAATCTGAGCAAGCAGGTATGCACCATTTCCTTAATCTTAATAACAATAACAGAGCCTCTGATTCTAAAGCTGCCTCTTTGTGATTGTTAAAATGAGATAAAGTCCCTCTTGTTATTATTGTTTTAAATGCATTTTTGCCTTGTGACTTAGCTGGCTTTGCATAATCCAAGCAAATAATTACTCTGATGTGAGGGGACAAATTTTTAAATTTTCTTTAAATTGTTCTGTTTTGAAACTATTTCTTCCTTAAGAAATAACTGCTTAAGCTAGAAAGAACTGTTTTGCTTTCTTCAGCATTGTTTAAAAATTAAATTTTTGATTTGGGTTTAATTTTCCCTTCAGAAATATATGCAAATTATTAGGAAAAGACTGAATATATGCTGTACCATCTAGAATGTATGTGTATTATTATGTATGCATATTTATATTGAAGCCTGATTCTTTCAATCTGATGAAATTATGTGGTCAGGCTATAGTTTAATAATGAATAATCAAATCTCCCTTTTTTCCTAAAGGATTCCACAGATGTATAAAATAAATGTTAACATAGGTGTCAATGCTGTATATGGTAAGACGATAACCAAGCATCAGGAGTTTGAAGAAACTATTTAAATTAAAATTAATTCTTTGCCATTATTTTAGCTCTTCTGTATATTTTTAAATATCCAAATGTACCCTTGCTTCAGAGCTTAGTTTCTTTTTCTTTTTATTGTTTCATTGAATTTGGAAAGAGCCTAAAGGCTTTCAGAAAGATGTCCTTATAAATAATGGACAAGTAAACATGTTGTCCTTCACTTTGGGTATTTTTAAATGATTTCTGAAATGGGCTAAAGAATTATCTTTACCCTAGAAGCTGTAGCAAACTTACTTTAGCTCTTTTCTTAAGAAAGTAGAAAATGAGCAGTTCCCAGCCCAGGTAAAGCTGAGAAGGTCTTGAATGATGCATGTCGAGGAAACTTGGATACTGATACTGCTAGCAATTTGCATAGGTCTTAGTGCCAAAGAATTAAAGACTCTGGCATTTTATTGAAAGAGGCCAGCTTTTTAAAAGTTATCTGTATTTTGTGCAGTGACTTGAGCCCTCAAATCTAAGACTTAGTTGCTCAGCTTTGCGAAGCAGTCAACCATTTAAATTTATTTGTATCTGTCCTAAAATAGAGTTACTCTCTGGTTCTTAGAGAAATGAACACATCATGACCAATGAACTCTGGATAGTGAGTGACATGGACAAATTTCACAAGTTCTTAAATCCTTTACAGCTTCCTTAAAAACCAGAACCCCCTTTCCTATATGCCCTGAGTCCAACAAAAGCTGTGCCCTTATGCCAGTCCCTTCTTAAGGAACAAGCCAATCCCTCAATTGTGTTCCTGCAGAGACCGGGGATAACATTCCTTTATGATCCCCAGTTTAGATCAACTTACCAGCCAAAGCATGACACTTGATTACCCTTATTATGTTACTTTGCGTAGGTACAAATGTTACTAATGGCATGGCCTTACCTAGCTATTAAAAAGTCCCAGTTCATGCTGACTTACAGTCAGTGTTGTACAATGAGCTATTGCTAAGGACTCTGAGTAATATGAGCCTGTGCAGAATGTAGCAGCACCTTGGTAGGGCTAGGTACACCCTACAAGTGCAAGTGTCCTGAACTCCTGAAAGTCCCACTGAGTGCCTGATAGCCATTGCAGATGGCACATTGTATCTGGGCCTGAATTGCTTTAAGAATTGTAACACTTTACTGGCTTTTTCTGACCACATCCTTCCATTGGAGTGAAGGATTTTTAAGGTTCTTTCTCTTTGCTTTCAAATACTTCTAGCCTAGTTCTCAGTCTTTCAATATAGAAACGATGCAGTCATTAGCCAATCACACATCGCAGCTGGTGGGAAGAATTCATATCCCTTTACCTATTCCAGCAGAAGTGGGGAGTTAAGCCCTTTCTCATTGGGGCAGTAGCCTCCAGGATTTTCATTGTTCTGCTCCTGTCAGCTAAAAGATTTTGTCTATGCATCACTTTTTTTTATATACTCTTATATGTAACTATATTGGTCTATATATACACACACAATATAGATATATTTTATATACAAATACTTAAAGATAACAAGTGTATTTAAAAATATGTATTGAATATATTTAGACTATTAATTGTATTCAAATGCTATTTAATGTATGTGCTATATACACCAAAATAGATATAAAGATATATATATATATACTATGTACCTGTATTGTAAAATAATAAATGCATCTAAAAACAAATTAGAAAAAGTAAGATGATTTTTTTAAATGCGCTAATTAAAAGGGTATTATAATACCCTTAATATCTCATGGTACAATATACACACAGGACACTGTTAATGGTAGTATAAAGCTCTACTCTATGTAATCTTACTAATTTTGAGTTAGTTAGATTTACTGCTATTTTATTTTCTAGTGTGATTGGTGAAGACTCCAATCGGAGTGTTTCCATTTTCTTAGCCTGGTATGATTAGTTTATTTTCAGTACCCAATTTCTTTGGGCATTTTTTAAAGCTGGTTGGCCTCTTAATGAGGTTTGGTTTGTTACCTGCTAGGGCAGGTAATCCATTACCTCAATCTCAACTAGGCCTACAGAACTGCTCAAGTCAGAAATGCTGAAAGTGATCAATGGAGTGTGGCCTGTTGTCCACTTTGTGGGATGATCACCCCTCTCCTAGAGGACCCCTTGAATTGTTTGGAATATGAGATCATCTGTTATAAAGATCAAGTTAGGATACTACTGCAAACACATATGCTAAACATTTATAAATCTAGTTTCCTTTCCTATGATTTCTTCCTAATACACTCTTGTGGTAACCGTTGTTTCTGGTGACTGTTGTTTTCTGAGATGCCAAAGGTGTGGCCTCAGTTTTCTCATCTGTAAATAAAGGGGATGTACTGGATGACTTTCCAGTTTTTATCTAGAATGTTTGTCACATTTAGATTTTAATCTTTTTCTTGATTGGTCCATGCATGTTAACACTCACTGTTGTAAGGAACCAACTCAGTGCTTGGAAGTTTCTATAAGAAACACTATCTGGAACTATAAGTGACTTACTATGATATGCTTTTTAAGTATATATTTTGGAAATGTTGTAGGGCCTCCCTGGTGGCGCAGGGGTTAAAGGCTCAGCACTATCCAGCTATCACCAGCCACTGTGACATCAGTTCCATCTCCAGCCATGGAGCTAACCCACATGGTGAGGCAGACCTCTCCTGTCCCCCCACTGCTCCTCTCAGCAGTATTTTAGTAGGTCTGCCTGTTCAGCTCCCCACTCTGTCTCTGGTGAATCTCCTCGCTTCCCTCACCCCCTGCTCTTCTGGTTTATGCTCCAGACCTTGTATGCATAAATAAATAAAATAAATCTTTGTGGTGGTGGGGCGGGGAGGAGGGGAGGTTATATCTAGCCACAGCTTAGAAAAATATTTATGTACTCTTGAAGGGCTTAACCATTGCTCTCTTTGGAAAATTTTATCAGACTCATGTTTGAAGTATTTGGGACCTTTCTTTTCCTCCCATGTAATTTTGTTTGTACATTTAACAATAGGACTGAATCATATGTGCACATGTTTGCCTTTAATGAGGCACAGTTATGTATTGCTCAGTTTAAGTGAACAAACTTTGCTGACTAACAGTTTGTCAATGGAAAATATTGACGAATGCTAATGAGAACATGTTCTCCAAGAAATTATTTTATGATGATTCTTCTCAAGGGAACCTACTAGGAAAACCTAGGACTGACTTGGATCCTGTAGACCTCTGGAAGGTTCATGAATGGGCCTGAGGGCGGGGTGTGCATTCACATCCCTTGAAATGATATGGAAAATTTAACTCTTTGTGCACTTTTATGTGCCAAAGGCCTGTGAATTTTAATCTAAAAGGTGATATATTAAGGTCACTATAAAAAACTAATGCCTCAGGAGAAGTGTAGCCTGTTCCTTAAAATTTATGTTTACTTGCTAACAATTTTTATCACTTTTGTATATTTTCAGCTCTCTGCAGCCTTTCATTACCTTTTAATACAAATTAATAGAGTTTTGGCAGTACTTAATACCATACTCTTAAAAATACCATGCATTCTTTCTGTGGATTTACAAACTCATGATGTTACCTTGCTTGTGAGTGAATATGCTAAGCAAATATATAGTATTTTACTTAGAAGAAAGGGAGAGTATGAGGTTAAATTAGAACCGAGAAAGTGAAAAGAACCACACACAGAATTATTCTGTAAAGCTCTGTACTAAGTCATCTCATTTCAATGTTTACGTGAAAGAGGCTCAGATCTCTTCCTTGAATATCGTGTGGAAAGATGATTCCTTGGTTTCCTTGGCAACCTATTTCATACCTTCATTGCTCTTGGACATTCAAGATGCAGTGTAGTTTATCAGAGGGACATGGGACTGGGACTCAGGCATGCTGAAAATAATAATCAGTCTGACACAGAGAATAGGTTTGGTGGTGTGAGTTGATCTCTCTGAATGTTTCCTTGTATATAAAAGAAAATATAATAATATGAGGAAACAGGTAATACCGTCATGGAGTATGTGTATGACACATTTATGTGTGATGGTGATTTTTAGCTCTATTCAACTCATTGGACTGATGTGAGAGTTGAAAGTGATAATATATGTGAAAGTGCTTTTATAATGGTGTATTTTCCTACCATATCATGGTGGCCTTTATCAGCCTTTGATTTTAGGTCACAAGGAAGAATCAGCTTAAAACAATGAGTTTATTCATTATGAGTTTAGGTCATTATTGCTTAAGAGTAAAATCCCTACTCAGTTTGCTCTGAGATGCTTCTACTAACTGAATAACAGACTTACAGGGAAAAATCCCCTCTATTAAAAAACACAAGCAACATCAAAACATTCATGTTATTTTATGATACTGGAATTTATGGAAGTAAAAATTTCTAGGATTGCAGAAGGTGTGTGTAATTAGCCTAATGCTGCAAATAGAATGACTCAGTTCCCATAAGACAGGTCCAGAGTCCCTTCCTCGTCCCCGCCTCATGTGGATGTATCGAAACAAAAACTTTAACATTGTTGTTCATGTTATACGACTAGTGCTTACCAGCCCAGTGGTATTGGGAGAGTGTTAGCCTTAGTCAGCTAGGATTTATCAGTAAGAATTGATGTAACAATTAACTTTGGTGGTTGTTTTAAGGATTAGAGATCATTTATATGAGGGCCTGGCACAGAGTAAATGCCCTTCATATGATACTGTCAACTATAAAAAAAATTGTAGTATTCCATGTTTGAACATCCCGGTGTCTAGCAGAGTCTGCTGCTTTCATCCCCATTGATCATTTTCTCTTTTATTCCAGATGCTTTTTACTTAAGCCTAAAACAGATCCTGACATAGTTAAACTTGTCTTCCGCATGCTCAAATTGAAATCTTAACTTAGGGAAATTGGTATATAATTTGTTTTATGAACAGCTTTGTGGGCCTCCCTGGTGGCCTATGGGTCTAATCTGTGTTCAGTCCCCAGGGAGCTGACCCCCATGGTGCAGCAGACCTCTCCTTTCTAACTGGCTGCTCCCCTCAGCAGTGTAGTTCAGTAAAATCTGCCTGCCCTGCACCTTACTCTGTTGCTGGATAATCCTTTTATGTTCTGCACATGTAGTCTGCACCACAGTTCATCTATGCGAAAAAGAAACCAAAACAGTTTTGCTGCTATATTTTGTTTAAATCAAATAAAGAAGGTTAAGAATAATATATTATGGAAAGAAAGACTCCTGAATATAGTTGTAGGAGTGACCAAATGTAGTATTATTCTTTTTAAAGTTTTTTTCATATTTTTATTTACAAAATAATGAAACATGCAAAAGAATGGTGGGAATAAAATAACATACACACAAATTTTCTCTATCCAGATATAAAAAATGTCAGTGACATATCACTTTATAATATTTTCTGTAAAAAAAGGAGACTAGATTGAAGACCCTCTCCTATTTTATTCCCTCCCCTTGCCAAATGTTGTGGAGTTGGCATGTATTAATTATTCTCCCCATCTATCTTTATAGTTTTCCATGATCAATTCCCACTAATTATGTAAAATGATATTTTAAATACTTTCAAAGTTTTACAAATGGCAGCTCTTTGATGCTTTTCTCATTTAGTATATATATTTTCACATTTTCTCCTGTTAATATGGGTTATCTATTTTTTTAACTGCCAGGCAGTATTTCACTAAATGGGTGTCCTGTAATTTAGGACACCTAGGCTTTCTAATTTTTTTATACTCTAAACAGAGTATGGATCTTAAACTGTATTTTGGTGTACTTATACTTGATTTTCTAGTCGTAGCAGTAAAATGATTGATTATAGTATACATGTATCTTCACTTCTAGTTATATCACTTTAGAAAGCAATACAGCAACCAGAGCTTTTGATTCCTTATATCCTCTCCAGCACTTGATGTTGTTATCATCAGTTTCACTTCTTTGCAATGTGGTGGGTTTAAATGTTAGGTTATTGTTTTCATTTGCCTTTCCTATTTTTTATTTTCCATGGCTACTAAAATAATGTTTAGAATCTACAGCACAACCCCACTGTATACATGCTATAACAGTATTCTTTACCTTTTGCTATATATTTACTTGCCCTTAGCCTAATGGAACAAGTTTCCTTCCTAAAAATGTACCTACCCAAGGAAGGTAGACAAAATAAGGCATTCAAAATCAAATCTCTTTCTAGAGCCCATATTCTTAAGTTCTACTTGTCATTCAAATAACATCGTTGCACTTTCCCTCTAAGCATCGTAGATAGTTTTAAAGATAGTTTTAAAGAAAGGATCAATTACTACTTCATACCCTGAAGTGTTAACTGTTCCTATTATATTTATACATTACGGCAAATGCTTGTTACCTTTAGAATAATGTATAAATGCATTATTATTGAATCAGCAGTACCCTTATATCTACATATAGATATATATTTGTTTTTCTTCCGTTTAGTAGCGTGTCTCTGATCCAGACATTGTCTCTTTCACTCCACAGAAGCTTTTTAGTTTGGCATAGTCTCAGCTATTCATATTCTCCTTTGTTTTCCTTGCTGCTGGAGATGAATCAGCAAAGATGTTTTTGAAGTTTATATTATAGTGGTTTTCCTATATTTTCCTCCGTGTGTTTTATGGTTTCAGGTCTTAGACCCAAATTATCCATTTAGAGTTAATTTTTGTGAATAAGATAGTGGTCTAGTTTCATTCTCTTGTATTAGTAGTCCAATTTTCCAAGCATCATCTATTGAAGAGCATTTCCCTTGTTCCAGTGTATATACTTCATTCCTTTGGCATAGATTAGTTGCCAGTGAATATGTGGTTTTATTTCTGGGCTTTCAATTCTATGCCAGTGGTCTGTGTGTCTCTTTTTGTGACACATGCCATTTTAATTATTATGGATTTGTAGTATAGTTTAAAACCAGGACATGCTGTTTTTGGTGCCCAGGAGGGCTGGGAGCAAGCTAGGTGGAGGGCCAAGTATGGAGACCTTGACAGACAGTGGTGACTCTGAGACAGTTTTTGGTTGCTGTTATTTTTTATATTACTGGAGAAAGAGAATAAAGAAAGAAGGGAATTTTGGAGGCGAGGTTAAGGGCAAGGCTAGCTGACCTGGGTTTGTGGGTACCTTGAGAACTCAACCTCAAGTGACCTTGAGCTACTGTAGAAAAAGGGCAAGCTCAGTAGCCAGAAAGCTAAAGGTGCCAGTGAAGCTGCACTGGTTTCTCACAGTTGGGACTTTCACATTGATACAAAGGCAGCAAAGACTTAGTGGTGTCAGGGTTGCTCCATAGCCTTTTCTGTGAAACTAAGGAGGGCTTTGCTTTAGATACTATCAATCATAAATGACAGGCTGATTTTGATAAAGACCTTGAAGGCTCAAGGAAAGAAATTTAATGGAGGATACAAGATCAGATCCAATTGCTTTCTTAACTTTCCAAATATATATTTGGTCATCTGCATTTGAGGCTTAGTAGAGGGAAAGAGAAGGTTTTAATTCATGAAAGAAGATTTCACTTAATAGATAGAGACCTTTTTAAAAAGTAAAGGAAGAAAGTACTGTTGGAATTATTGAAAAAAAGGAAAAAAAAAGGACATAATCTGTCTACATACGGAATAAATCATAACCTGCCCAGTAGTTTGATCTTTGACCAATGATACTTGCTACCTCTAGATGTATCCTCTGGGTTGACTTTGGAACTTAATCTCTTCACACTATAAGTCTCAGGCATCCACACACGTGTGCTTCAATTCCAGGTGATTGGGTACTAGTTACAGAATGCCATCTTTTCTAAAGCTGTAAAGTGAATTCTAATAGCAGTGTATTCTAGAGTTTTTCAGAGCTGATGAATACGAGTTATGTGTTTGATGAACAGGAGTTGAGCTAGCTAAAACTTTCCTTCCAAACCTCAGTAGGTATTTTACAGAGGCTGGTCACTTTGAAAATGCAAATAATTATTTCATGATATATATTATAAACTTAAATGTGGAACTTGTACAAAAAATGAATATTGGTTTTCTAGTTATAGAGTCCTTGGGTTTCTACAATATTATATAATACTTTGATTATTTAGTTGGTTAGAAACATTTTCTTCCATAATTTTTTAAAAAAATCAGTGCTTTTTTTGATTGTAATAGAAACATTTTTTTCATTAAAAAGTATCAGAATAACTAGTTTATTTAGGGACAGTATAACCAAAACAATCTTCAATTTATCAAATCAGGCAACTCTGTTTTGTTAACCAACAGTGTACATTAATCCCAATAAGCTTATTGTACTATGTAAAAAGTTTAAGGAATAATCCTACATTGTACCCAGATTTTTAAGAATCATAAAATAATTTTTCAAAAACTTACCAAAATATCATTATTATATATTTACACACCAGGCTGTATTTAAAAGAGGCAATATAGCTTCCACAAATCATTCTACTATTAAATATTTCTGTGTTTGTGGAAAGTTATATATTATTATATTATAATCATAATTTTTTGCTTTGGAAGGAAATATAAGTGTTCTAGTTTAAAAATGTAACATATAGGTACAGGTGTTTTATATATCTATCTTTCTTACCTTTAACAGTGCTCAGTAATGTGTATATTTAAACTGCTAGTATTGTATTTTTTAATATTTTACCACAGTTGTCTATTTTCTTAGCAAATAGTCTAAGAAAGTGAATGTCAAAAGTATATAGTGAAAAGTATATTCTTTCCCACTTTTCTGCACTCATTTTCCCTAGAAAGGTTGTTACTGTTTACTTTTTCTTGTATCCTTCTGAAAATGTATGAACATGAAACTGATATAGTTCCCCATTTCCTGTCATACTTACTCTTTTATACCCTGCTTTCTTCTTTTAAGAGATATCTTGAAGAGCAAAGAGCAGTCTATATTTTTTGTTTGTTTTAGTTAAATATCAAAGGACCTGAAGCAGCTATCCTGTATCATGTTATAAAAACAAATATTTGAGGGCCCTCCCTGGTGGCGCAGCGGGTTAAAGCACTGCACTGAGAAACTAGAGCCGCTTCCGCATGAGTTCGATTCCCGCCTGCCCCGGAGGTGACCACATGGCGTGGCAGACCTCTCCTGACCCGCCCGCTGCTCCCCTCAGCAGTGTACTTCATCGATCTGCCTGTTCTGCTTCCCGCTCTGTCTCTGGTGAATCCTCTCACCCTCCGCATCTCTGGCCTGTACCCCAGTTCTGTATGAATAAATAAATAAATCTTTTAAAAAATAAAAAAAAAAACAAATATTTGAAAATAAGAAACGTAGTATTGTAAAGGTAAATTCCTTTTTCAATACATTTATCTTACAGTTTTGCGTGATTATGGGAGAATAAAATTATTTTATGTAGTTAATAAATGGCAAATTTGAATAAGCATGCACAAAAGTAGAACCCCAGGTGTTAATATCAAATATAAGGTCAACACAAGAACGTTAATTTGCATCCTTTTTTGTGGAGTGCAAATCTAAAATTGGACTACTATTTTTAAAGCTTGCGGCAAAGTACAGGAAACATTTTGCCTACAGGAAAGGTTGTACAAGAATGACCAAACCACGAAGAGTCAAAGCTAGCCACAACAGAATTAGCATTGCAGACCTGGGGGGTTGTGCTTAAAAATCCTAAAAGAGATTGTTTTATCTCCTTCAGCACAGAATGGCTCTGTTTTAAATATAGTAAAGCATTTTGAACATGGGAATTCAATAAGTAGTTAATATTTAATGCTAAGATGCTACTCTGGAGAATAAGATGAATTTCATCTAAACTATTTTTTTTTACTCTGTTGAACTGAGTTCTGTAGACTCTTTAAAACAGTGTAGAATTAAATAGTAGGCAATGGTATATAAAAAAATAATTACTTGTATAATTGGAACAAGAACCCAGAATAACTGTGTAAGTTAAAAATCTGTCATTTTGAAAGAACAGTAAAAATTGTAGCCGGAGTCCATACAGATCCCAAGAGACAGATCAACCAAACTCTTACAAGGCTTCACACAATTTAATATGATCAGTGAAACATTTTAGTGAATAAAATTGTGTGCTTTTTAAAAATTGTGTGTTTCCCTGTAATTTCAAAGAGAACTTTTGGGAGGAAACCAGGAGTTCTTAAAGCTGTGACCAACGATTGAATGTCTGCCTAGGATGTGATACTTAAATATACTGTGATATCCTCAGGAGATGCAAGAGCGTCATGTCCATGACTGGTGATGTGCACAAATAAATAAATATCTCTCAAGTCTTAACAACTGCAAAAAAAAGGCGTTCTTCACTGACAAACTATAAATATTCAGGGATTTTGTCAAACCTCCTATATAAATATAAATGTATTTAAAAATAATTTCCTACTTAGCTTCCATTCCTGGTATCTTATAGAGAACTCACTTTCGTTTATTTGCTGAGCTACCTATTAACTCTAATGTAATTAGGCATAAATAGAAGGAATATAGCATGATTTTTATTGATCTTTAGCTTTATATTGAATAGCCAAACCACTAAGCCTTAAAAATGTAAGTAATGCCATCTTGAGGTGTTTGTCTCACAAAAATAAATGTGGATGTGTACAAAGACTTATCTGCAAGGCCATTCTTTGTAACTTTTTGTGCAATTAAAAAGTGGAAGCAAAGCCTATATCCTGAAACAAGGGATTTGCCAAGTTAAGTTACAATATGGTTACATGTGACCACTAAATAGTTTTCATGTTGATAAAGGACTTGGAGAAGTTCATGTATTAGGACTAACAAAATTAAAATATAGTATATGCATATTTTTCACACCCTAAAGGTACAGATATACATGAAAAGAAGATAAGAAAGCATATCAATAGATAATAAAATGATGCTAACTGATTTTTCTGGATAGCATTATTATGGGGGATTTGAAAGTTCATTTTAAGCATTTGTAATCAGTGATTTTGTACAGTGTGTACTACCTTCTTCCTTTTCTTCCCACCCTTATATATATACGTGTATATATATATATACACACACATACACACACACACATTTGTGTATGTGCATATGTATAAAAATTGTAGCCAAATTCTATACAGATCCCAGTGATATATACATATATGTGCGTATATGTATCACACATATATTTTCTTTCTTTTTTTTTTAACCTCTCCTGACCCACCCCCTGCTCCCCTTTGTCAGTCGGCCTTTTCTGCTCCCCACTCTGTCTCTGGTGGATCCTTTCACCACCCCTGCACCTCTGGCCTGTACCCCAGTTCCGCATGCACAAATTCACACATATATTTTCATTTTGGTTTGTCTCCCCTGCTGTAAGTAAGAGGTATCTAGCACACCTGGAAGGTCCCCTCACAGAGGGATAGGGAAAAGAAGTAACAGATAGTTGAATACTGTAAAACTGAACAATGAAGCTATAAACTACACTGCAGTGACCAGACTCAACATACTTCCTCCCTCCTCTTTGTGGATATTAATCATGTCTTAAAACAGGAGGGACATAGGGAAACCCAACAAGGGATCAGAGAAAAAAAGAACTAAGACGACAAAACTAGTAGGCAAAGTATAAATCAGAGACATTCTGTAGGGGAGGAAGAGGGAAGAGCACAAGGGGACTGTGGTGATGGTGCATGGGTGAATTGTTGGTGGTAACTTTATGGGGATTATTTACCTGAGAGGAGAATAATGAACAGTGATGTAAAAAAAAAGAAGAAAAAGTTTATTTTGATTATCTTTTACAAATGCTGTACTTTTCCCCTCAAACTTAAAGTGCTTATTTTAGAGAAAGAGTGGGGTAAAGATAAATGAACATTACACCAGCTATTAAGAAATGCCCGCACCCCGAGTAAGCACAGGCTGTGAACACATGTAAATCTTCTCTCTCTCTCTTTTTTTTAAAAAGGTTTATTTATTTATTCATACAGAACTGGGGTACAAACCAGAGAGACGCAGGGGCAGTGAGAGACTTCACCAGAGACCAAGTGGGGGTCAGAACAGGCAGATCACTGAAGTACACTGCTGAGGAGAGCAGCAGGCAGGTCAGGAGATGTCTGCAGTGACATGTGGGTCACCTCTGGGGCCGGAGAGCGAACTTGCACTGAAGTAGCTGCGACCAGCTTGCAGTGCTGCATCCTAACCCGTTGCACCACCAGGGAAGGCTGTATATCTTCTCTTTAATAACTCTCAATTATTGTCTGGCCAACCTGTGCTAGGAAAGAGCATCAGCAGGGGGCCTATTTATTCATCCTTATCAGCCAAACCTCTCAGCTAATTTTACTGGATAGTTCACAGCCAGCGTACTTCATGTGACTTAGACAAATGTTTCTGAAGGGTTAATATTGTCTTTGTGAATTTTTTTGTTCAGAGATGGAAAACACTACCACGGTCATTTCTCGGGAGGAGCTGGAAGAACTACAAGAAGCATTTAATAAAATAGGTATGTTTGAGAAAAAAACTACATATGATGTTACAAATGTGCTTGATATCACACTTCTGGGAATGGAGCAATATCCTTATGCTTCTGTCACCACCCACTTATCCCCCGATTTCTTTCTTTTTTACCGCTGACTAGGTTTCACTGGACTCTTTCTGAAAGACAAACTAAGATTGGCTTGAATGTCTAAGAGAATTGGACTTTGAATTCTTTGATCATTTCTTTGTAGAGAACAATCCAGGTTAATGAATGACATTGTAACTGAATATGCTTAATATGATATGCTCATTACAGAGAAAAATATCAAAACGCTTTCTTGTCTCCAGCTGAACCCTGACCTTTTTATATTTATCACTAACAGTACCATTTCCTGACTTCATGCAGCCTATTTTTGAATCCTGGTATTATTTTTAAAAGCCATGTGTCTATTTCCTTCTCCCTCATGCACGATTTAAAGCATCTGAGTGCTGTTTTTAAAGGCCAGTCACTGTTTTGTTTTTATGACATTATCACGTCAGGTTTGGATTGGATCATGATTCTTCCACATTTTGCTCTTAGGAAACTTGTAGCCAACATGGAGAATATAAATACCATCTTTTGTGCTAGTCTTCAGAGGCAGGCTAGTGAAAATGAACCCAGTGAAAGATGAGTGTGGTGAATAGAAACTGGAGAGTGACATCTGCTGCCAGCCCCTGCTCAGAAACTCCCTTCTTTTACAGAGTCACTTGTGAAAAAAAGAGTCAGCTGGGGGACCAGTCTGCATATCAGATCACAGTTGATCCTGTGCCTGGATTTCTCATAAATGGACTGAATAATGACAAAGTAATGTAGATGAAATGCAATGCCGAGGGACATTCAGACTCCAATATAAAGAAAAGAGATTTTAAGTTTGAAAAATAAAACTTTCCCCAAAACTAATAAAATTGAAACAGAACCTGTCAGAAAGCTTCTGACTTATGAATCATTGCTATGAGGTAGTGAATTTTATACACTCTGCACCTTTCTAGTTATTTCACAGCCATCCCCAGAGTAATGTAAATCTTCAGAATATAGTTTACTTAGTGGCTGAATTAGGCTCGGAGTGAGCACCTTATTCTTGGTCTTTTCTTTTTGTTGGAGGTGTTGTATTTGTCATTGGAGGTTGGCAGGAATATGATATAGTTTTAAAAATAGACTCTTAACAATGAATTTCATGGAATATTGTATGTAGTGCCCAAAGTCTTTCAAGACAGAAAATGGGTAACTGTGAACATACTATGTATTTTCAACATTGAAACAGAAAAATAATAAAAATATATCACATAGTTTAGTATTATTTTACAGTTGCAGTTTGGTCACTTGAACAAAAGTGCTAGAAGGGCTAGGTAAAGTGAATGAGTTAAAAAGTACTTTCTTTGTTTAGCATATTAACATTAATCTTTATGATTCATGAACATGTAATCTTATAATATTTATTTAATGATATTTTGAATAATTTTTTAATTGATAAAACAATTCTGGCAGCAAGATAATTTTCTGTGTTTGAGGAAAATGCAAACACTAGCAGAATAGGCACATGTTTATTTACATGAGAAGTTGCCACTTGTGAACACAGTAATCTCTCTGGAACAGAGAGAGGGAGACACCCATCCAGCCTTACTAGATATTTTTGGATCTCCAGGGAGAAATGAGGGACTAAAATTTTTGTCTTGTTTCTTTATTAAATTGAAGTCAATATATGTAACATAAAATTTACCATTTTAACCATTTTCAGGTGTATGTTTCAGTAATATGTAAAATCATATTGTTGTACAGTTACCATCATCCTTCTCCAGAATGTGGTCATTTCTCAAACTGAAACTTTATTCTATTGTATGTACCATATTTTGTCTATCTGTTCATGGCCATTTCAACTGTCTCCACCTTTTAGCTCTTGTGAATTATGCTTCTGTGGACTTGGGTGTACAAACATCTGTTTGAGTCTGTACTTTCAGTTATTGTGGGTGTATACTCACAAGTGGAACTGCTGAGATATGTAGTAGTCTACATTTAATTTTTTTTTCTATTTTCAAATTTTCTTTTTGTTTTTTTAAAGATTTATTTATTCATACAGAACTGGGGTACAGGCAGGAGGTGCACGGCCGGTGAGAGGATTCACCAGAGACAGAGTGGGGAGCAGAAATAGGCAGAACAATGAAATACACTGCTGAGGGGAGCAGCGCGCAAGACAGGAGAGGTCTGCCACGCCATGTGGGTCACCTCTGGGGCTGAGGATTGAACTCTGCATTGAAGCGGCTGCAGCTTGCTTGCAGTGCTGCACTTTAACCCATTGTGCCACCAGGGAGGACCCATGTTTAATTTTTTGAGAACCACCATCTTGTTGCAATAGTGGCTACATCATTTTACATCCATACCACAAATGAACGTGTTCTGTATCCTTGTCAGTACTTGCTATTCACTTTTTTACTGTTTGGTATTAGCCATCCTCATGAGTATGAAGTGGCAACTCACAATTCTGGTTTGCTTTTCCCTGAGGATCAGTGATGTTGAAACTGTGCTTTTCACCATTTGTGTATTTTCTTTGGAGGAATGTCTGTTGAAGTCCTTTGTTTTGTTTTTTGGTTGACAAATTGTAGGTAAATCTAGTTTCTTTGGACACTGTGTTATTTATGGTTATTTAACATTGCCCTTGATTTTCTCATTTTAAAAATTTGGAATAATAGTATTAACACGGCCTTCCTGGTGGCCTAGGGGTTAAGTCTCAGTGCTATCACTATGACGTCCTGAGTTCAATCCCCAGCCAGAGAGCTAAACCCACATATCGCACAGCAGACTGCTCTTGTGTTGCCTGCTGCTCCCCTTAGCAGTGTATTTCAGTAGATCTGTCGGTTCTGCTCCTCACTCTGCCTCTGGTGAATTTTCTCACCATGTAAAAGTTCAAAGCAGTTGTCTTTATCATTAATTCACTTTTAGAAATGACAGCTTTTTTCCTTAGAGGAAAAAGAAATAAGGAACACAGCAGCTATTAGCAAATGACCAAACAGAGTCTATACAAGATGGATCCAGGCAACGGACCAAACAATCCAAAGTTCTGTTGTCAACTGTGGGCTGAACTGTGTTTTGTCACCATTGTTATATATCAAGGAATTTGATCCAATCTCTGGGAAAAACACAGGCATGGGTACCTAGCAAACTTTTCAGAAAACCAAATATAAGTGTGAAATGATTTTTTGAACACTTAATTTCAAAATGACATCAACACGAGTCAGCCTACACAATAGTATCATAAATATGTAATGAAGAAGCAATGAATTATTGACAAATGATACAACTACCACCAAGTGAAATGTAGTGAAGAAGAAATGCCGTGTATGTATTTTACATGGTGTACATACTGTATACAGAAGATGGGGTTGCTGTATCCACTTTGTAAATTCCATGAAGAAGTTAAAGTCTAGATAAGGGTTACCTCACGACCTGCTGCTATATTTCTTCTGGATATCTGAAACTGCCTCAGACTTAGTTCTTTGAAATATAATCATGTGTTGAACCTGCATTTTTCATCTGTTAGAGCAATGTTCATAATTCTGCATTTAGAATATGTATGTGTGTCCTAAATGTATGAGGAGAAAATCCATTGAAGTAGAAGTATTTGGATAAAATGTATGAAACAGTTCAGTACAGGAGAAGAGATTACTACATTTTGAGAGGTTCAATTTACTTATGAATCTTCCAGATGACCTTCTGAGTATGCAATTTCAGCAAAGAATACATGTGATATTTGATAGCTCATACTTTATCTTTACAGATATTGACAACAGTGGGTATGTCAGTGACTATGAACTTCAAGACCTGTTTAAGGAAGCGAGCCTCCCTTTGCCTGGCTACAAAGTTCGTGAGATTGTAGAGAAAATTCTTGTAGTTGCTGACAGTAACAAAGATGGCAGAATCAGTTTTGAAGAGTTTGTGTCAGTAAGTAATTTAAATCATCTGGTGGCAACTGATTATTTGACTTTGAGAAAAATTTTAGTAATGTCATTGCTTTCTTGGTTAAATGTGACTGTAGAGACCAGAAAAAGTATTGCTTTAAAATGATAACATTATCACCACCACACTTTCTACAAATAATTCATAAAACAAAGAGAAAAAGTCATTCTGAAATTGTTGGAAGGAGTTTCTATTCATGCGCTTGCAGAACTACAGTTGAGTTTAATGTTCAGTGACTATCTCTATGTGTAGAATACTATACTATCTTAGTGCTGGGTCTTGAGAAATGGAATATTTCTTGTATCTGAGATAGCTAAGTTATGTAAGGTGTATGTCTGGGGAACAGATTATGTCCTTGTCATGTTATGTTTTCAGTTTCTTCAAATGCCAGTAAAATTTGATGCTACCTAGATGATTAACTCCAGGTTAAGGTAACTGGAAAAAAAATACATTATTCAACCAATACAAGAGAAATAAATTGTAAAACTGAATTTTTAATATCATATATGTCAAACTTTTCCAGCTAAGAGAGATGAGTTGGCTAAATTGCCATCATTGACTTGGCAGTTGAGCCTGGGCTTGTGCATTTTCCCTCAGTACAACCACACCCTATTTTTTATATAAAAATATAACTATTAATATAATTGAATAAATACTTATAAAGTGTATATGTTTTTGATTCTTTTTTCCCCAAAGATTTATTTATGCATGGAATAACTGGGGTGTAGGCCAGAGTTACAGTGAGTGAGAGGATTAATCAGAGACAGAGTGGGGAGCAGAACAGGTGGATCTACTGAAATACACTGCTGAGGGGAGCAGGAGGTGAGACAGAAGAGGTCTGCTGGCCACATATCGGTTAGCTCTCTGGCCGGGGTTCCGACTCAGGCAGCACCTGTGATAATATGAGAATGCTGAGACAATCCCTACACCACCAGGGAGGATTGCTTCTTTATTCATTAAGCAAATCTTTGCACTCCTTTCTTGCCACAAACTCTATAAGGCACTGTGAGTAATATGACAAACAAAAAATGGTGTGGCCCTGCTTTCATGGCATTTACATGTTGGGTAGAGAGGATCACACCAATGGGTAAAAGGAAACAACTGTGATCATTGCTGCTATTCCATGTTCAGGTCCCATGAGAATTTGTAGTAGAATGCATTGAAACTTGGTGAGTAAATGAGAGAATCCTGGGACTCAGGGACCTAAACACTGTCTTGGAAACTGTGAAGAATGAACTAAGATATGAAGGAATGATGATACACAGATAAAAGGGATAAAATGAGGGAAATGAATAATATTTGAGGAGGTGGAGGTGCGGCTTGTATAGAGACTCTGTGGCTTTAAGAATAGTAGTTACTGTCAAGCAATCAGGGAAAGGTCAGTGTGACTGGGGCTGAGATGATACGGATAAAAAATGTGGTTAGGCTGGAGAAGTAGTCAGGGTTAGGTCACACAGAGTCTTGTAGTATTTTCATTGTTTTCTAAGAGCAATAGACAGCCAGTGCAGTAAGAGAAATAGAATGTGAAGTGACAGGATCAGATTTGCATCTTTACAGACTCTCTGCTCTCAGGAGAACTGATTAAATTCCTTTTAATGCACCTCTAGAGATGCTAAGAGAGAAATTGGATAGGGTATAACAGATATAATCCTTTATTTCCTATAAGATTTGACTTATATTTTATTTTAACATAATACATTTGAGATATTCAGACAGCAAAAGTTTCCATTAGGCATTTAAAAATCTTTATCGTGTAGTTATTTTTTATTCTATGGCAAGTCTGGAAGAATAATTTCACTATCTTCAATTTAAGTTTACTTAACATAAAATTTCTTCTAGTGGTTGGGATGCAAACGTTTGACCATTTTCTGTTATTGGTAAGATAACATCAGAATTAGTTGTATACACTAGCAATTAGTACAAGAAAATAAAGTAAAACTTATTTTGATGTGATTCCAAATAAGTACGTTTTACTATCTTCATGTTGCACTTGTTTATGATTCTCTGTTCAAGTCTCAATTTTATTTTTATCCCCATCTAGCTAATACAAGAGTTAAAAAGCAAAGACATCAGCAAAACATTCCGAAAAATAATTAATAAGAAGGAAGGAATTACTGCCATAGGAGGGACATCATCCATCTCCAGTGAGGGCACACAGCATTCTTACTCAGGTAACTTGTCCCTCTGAACTAGAGCATTTAATCATTGATTTATTCTGTAACTTCCATATATCATCAAATCTGAGATGTTGTTTATTGTACTAAATACATTTTTTTTTTGTCTACCATCGAGGAACAATCAGACTAAATGAGAGGTGTCATCAAATTTGAGATATGTATCTGTTTCACAGATGTCAGAATCTAGAAATCAAAATTATCTAGAATAATTGAAGTTAATTAATACCTACTGTGTGTCAGGTATAGCGCATAACCAAGAGATTAGAGACAATGGCGTAGGAGTTGTTTGTATTTCAGCATTGAGTATGTTTAATCATGATCTTTGAATGGGTTTTTAATCCTCACTGGGATGGTTAATTACCTTTTAACCTGATTTGGGAATAGTGGAGAGGTTTAGTGCAAAGACTCTCACTTTCCAGGAACAAAGATTACTGATTAATCTGTTATCAAGCAACCCTATGCATGATTTAATGTAATGACTGGGTTGTTGCGGGAAACAGGTGGGAAATCCAATCACTTTACCTCGTATCTTTTTCAAGAAAAGATTTTATTTATTTTTGTGTAGAAGAACAGGGGTGCAGGCCAGAATCATGGGGTGGGGGTGAGAGAATTCACCAGACACAGTGGGGCGCAGAACCGGTGGACCTACTGAAATACACTGCTGAGGGGAACAGTGGGTAAGACAGGTGAGGTTGGCAGTGCCATGTGAGACAGCTTCCTGGGAATAAAACTCAGGCCTTTGTGGTGGTGGCACTGAAACTTAATCCCTAAGCCACCACAGAGACCCAACTTTAACTCTTAAGGTGAGGTGTCTTGACCATTTTAAGCTTGTTTCTCAAGGTTGAGATATCTAAGAACCTTTGGCCACATTCATGTTGCTTATGGTAACATAGAACTATGCTTTTAAATTTTCACAAATTTAAATTTTTACTGCAACTTTCCTCCCTTTGAGAGCTGAGTCTATTAATTATCCTCTTGATTCTCTTCCTTTCTAACTGGATTTTCCTCTTACAGTTTCCTTACCCTTTATTTTTCTAAACTTTTCCTACTAGGGAAGTATAATGGTAAAGGCCATAGTCTATAACTGCTATATCCATTTTTAACAAAAGATTTATTTATGCATGTAGAACTACGGTACAGGCCAGAGGTACGAGGGCTGTGAGAGGATTCATCAGAGACAGTGTGGGGAGCAGAACAGGCAGATCAACAAAGGAGTACACTGCTGAGGGGAGCAGCGGGCGGGTCAGGAGTGGTCTGCCGCGCCATGTGGGTCACCTCTGGAGGAAGGGACTGAACTCACACTGAAGTGGCTGTTGCTAGCTTGCGTTGCTGCTCTTTAACCTGCTGTGCCACCAAGGAGGGCCCCATTTGAAAAAATTATTTATTATTTCTCTGTTAATGTTTGGGCAGCCTCTGATGTCTCCTCTCCAGTATAGACCCTATAGTGCTCCCGCTGCCACAGCACCTGTAATCACCCCCCCCCTTCCCTGGTGCTCTTCCCCTGGTCCCCTGCTGTGTGCCTCAGCTCTATGGTCAGCCTATAAATTTTGCCTCCCCCCACCACATTTTGATTTCTCTATATTCCGCATATAAGTGAAAACATCCAATTTTAATTTTTTTTCTTCTGACTTACTTCACTTAGCATAACTGTCTCCACTTTTCAAAAGGTATTCACGACTTCATTTTTTGCCCATTTTAATGAAATGCCTCCATTCTAATGAATTCTATTCTTTAGAAATGTTTCTTCCTTAAAAAAAAAAGTTTTTTATTGATACACACATGCAAAGTGTGTACCAAGATGCTATAATGTAAATATACAATGGGGTGAATTTTTACATATATACACATATTATAGCTGCATCTTTATGGCTAGCAACCAAATCGTGGTAGAACATTTCTATCACTCTGAGTGATTCCCTCATACCTTTCGCATAACTGTGCCTCCTAAGATAATTTTTTTTCTGATGTCTTTTCTGAATTTTTGAGGTAAAAGATGCACATGGTAAATTACATTTTTAGTATTTGCTTGATGATGTTTTTATATCTGAATATACCCATGTGATCTTTTCAGAAAGATGTAGGACATTTATTGACTTTTTAAAAAAGAACAGCTTTTGTGGAGATATAATTTTGCCTATCAGTGAAAGCATATGATATTGTTACCAGGCAGGGTAGGGGACACCCCAGGACCCCCAAATCTTCCTTCTCTAAATAGGTTCTACTATCTACTGCATCAAGACAAACATACTCTAATGTGGAAGACCTTTAGTAGAAAGGAACTTTAATACTTTAATGTGTATATATGTATATATATATATGTAAATTAGTGTGCAGTAAAGAAAAGAAGGGAAAGAAAAGATAAAATAGTTTCCAAATCAAGCACCCAACATTCCCATCCCTTTGTGAGTGAATGCACAGCCAGAGTTAGCTCAAAGAAAAACCACTGAGGCCCAATAGCCTGCCACAGTCTAGGGCACCTTCCGGTGGGAACCCCTAGAAAAGAACAGAAGAGCCCAGATAAGCTTGGCATGAAAAGAGCAAAATCAAAATCAAGATAAACGTTGCATTGTTAACTTCCCCCACTGGTCTCTCATCCACTGTTTCAAGTGTCTCATTCCATGTCCCCCAAGCCCCTGTAACAAGTCACCAAGAAGCAAGAGCAGTTTCTTCAAATGTCTCTGTTTTCTACATGCCTCCTCCAGTATTATGTCTCTCACTGAGGAGTGTTTAGTGTAATGATAAAACAGGTGTACAAAGAGAAGCAACATAGGAAAATAAACACAGCACAGGAAAAATTTTTAAATATTTTGAGAAATCTCTACACTGTTTTCCTTAGGGGCTTAAGTCAAAAGGATGTAATAATTTTAAAGGTTTTTGAAAAAAGTCAAAGGATTTAAATAAAAAGAGGATTTAATTGTGGAGAACAATTTGAGGAATCTCCACACTATTTTCCTCAGGGGCTGGACCACTCTGCATTCACAGTAACAGTGGAAGAGCTCACATTGTTCTCCACATCCTTGTCAACACTAGTTGTTTCTGGTCTTTTTGATGTGGGCCATTCTCACAGGTGTGAAGTGATAGTGCATTGTGGTTTTGATGTGCATTTTCCCATGATAAATGAGGAGAAGCAGTTTTCATGTGCCTGTTGGGCATCTGCAGGTCTTCTTTGGAGAGGTGCTTATTTAGCTCTTCTGCCCGTGTTTGATTGGGTTTTTTGTTTTCTTCTTGTTGAGTTGTTTGAGCTTTTTGAAGATTTGGGATATCAGTTCCTTGTCAGATATATGATTTGACAATATTTCTCCCGTTCAGCAGGATTTTTTTTTTTTTTGGTAATAGTTTCTTTTGCTGTACAGAAGCTTTTTAGTTAGATATGTTTCCAGTTATTTATATTCTCTTTTGATTCTCTTGCTGTTGGAGATGAGTCCACAAAGATATCACAGAAGCCTGTATTTTCTTCCCTGTATTTTATGGTTTCACGTCTTACATTCAAGTATTTAATCCATTTGATACCACATTTTGTTTTTTCTTTCAACAGTTGATAGATATTGGATTGTTTCCACTTTTTGACTATTTTAAATAGTGATGTATGAATATTCATATACATATTTTTGCTTAGACATGTGAATGTATATACCTAGGACTGAGATTTCTGAGTCTTTTGCTAATTCTGTATTTAACATTTAAAAAAAATTACAAAACTGTTTTCCAAAATGGGAAGTGTTTTAATATATCCCCACAATGTATGAAAGTTCCAATTTCTCCACATTCTTGCTAATACTTGTTCTTGTCTATTTTGTTTATTATAACCAACCTAGTGGTTATGAGGTGGTTCCTGTACTTGGAGTATTCTCCTTTTCCCTCCCCACCTTCTCCATAAAGTCTGTTCTTGGTCACTCCAACTAGAAGTGTAATTACTTCTTTCTTTAAATTCTTCAAAATGTTGCTTCCACAATGTGCTATCTCTTCACACCTGTGAGAATGGCCCATATCAAAAGACCAGAAACAAGAAATGTTGACAAGGATGTGGAGAACGATGAACTCTTCTACTGTTACTGAGAATGCAGAGTGGTCCAGCCCCTAAGGAAAACAGTGTGGAGAGTTCTCAAAATATTTTTTAATTTTTCCTGTGCTGTGTTCATTTTCCTATGTTGTATTTCTTTGTATACCTATTTTATTATTACACTAAAATCTCCTTAGTGAGAGATGTAATACTGTAGTGATTCTTAAATCCTTAGACTCTAAGTCTCTAAGGAGGTATGTATGGTAAGGCAAGAAATAAGGCAGATTTTGACATACATACAAATGAAAATTATTAGTAAATATTTGTGTCTGATTTATGTGTGTGTGCATGTGTGATTGATTAAGTTTTGGGGTACCTGCCAAATAAACCTTCCTAATTCTAGGAATTGAGGCAGTAATGGGGATTGTCAGCCACTGTATATTACCCTGTGTTGGAAATAGGAATTCTTTCCTTTTTTAGATATACAATGATTTTATTGCTTGAATATAGAAACAAATTTATACAACCAGGAAAGATACTGTGGGTGACTCATATTTTCAACTGGGGGATTGAAAGGACCCATTTGGTCTTGTAATTGTGAACCTATAGGTGAATACCACTCTTGATCAGAATCAGATAGAACTTAGCATCCTTATCTTTTCTGTTCTCAAAAGAACAGAAAAAAAATACTTTGAACAGCAACCATCTTCTTAATTAATTGGTCAAGATTCTCAGGTAGATCTGAAGTAAGTCCCTTGGATATAAGAATTCTCAAGATTTGATTGCCTATCAAAAATGCGTTAGTGCAACACTGTGAATCTCACAGGATCACACCAATTTGTGATGGCGTCAGACCTTTCTTGGCCATTTTGTATAGATCTGTTTCTTTGTTTTTTCAGACAAGGGTAGAGAAGAGAGGTAGGAAAAAAAGGGAGAAGAGGTCCAGTGGTTTAGGGTAAATAATTAATTGTGCTTTGATGTTGGAGAAGGGCTATAACATATATTAGGGGAGGTGTGAATCTGTTCCCCTAAATCATATACAGTGTTGTAAACTAGTGTTACTGCAATAAAGAAAATACAAATACAAGTCAACTTCCACCACGTGGGGAAGCAGCAATAGGGAAGAGCCGACTGTGGCAGTTGCTTCCCAGTAGCAGGCATGAAATTCTTGATGATGGCAAACGGGGAGTAGAAAAGAGTGGGGATTCTTTTTTCTTTGAGGGCTAATATTCTTTTAAGTTCCTTCTGAACTGCATAAGTCATTTTCTGTCTGCAGATCGGGGTACCCACACTAGAAACCTTGTGTTGAGACATTGAGAGTGAAGATAGTTAAGAGTGGAGATGGTGTCTACATTTTTGTCACTTTTCTTTTAATAGAAATTCCATAGAAATGGAATTCTTTTATTACTTTCAGTAACTCTTGACTTAAACCAGTATTTCTGTTGTAAGCGCAGATCATAGATCTAAATTTAGGGTTGGGGTAGGGTTTATTCTGTGAATACTTGTTTATTATATAAGTTTTGCTCTGTGTGTGAGTGTGTGTGTGTGACAGAGAGAGCATGTACAAGAGCAAGCTCTGATGTTGGCTTCAGAGTCTTTATCTCTCACATGCAATATATATTTAGAGATATAAGAAATCATATTGAGAATATATTACACTCATTTCAACTTTATTTCCCTTCATCTCAACCTTATCTCCCCTAATCTTGTCTGAAAAAGTAAAACGAATTTCCTTTTCTCCTTTCATTAAAATCTTTAGTGTTTTGGTAGAACTTTTAATAGGCATGTTTTTCTGAAAGGAAATTTAGAATGATTTTTTTTTTTTTTGTAATGCAGTGACTTATGTAAAATGAAGCTTGCTTACTAAGATTTTCTTTTTTTCAGAGGAAGAAAAAGTAGCTTTTGTTAACTGGATAAACAAAGCCCTGAAGGAGGACCCTGACTGCCAACATCGCCTACCCATGAACCCCAACGATGGCAGTCTTTTCAAATGTCTTGCAGATGGCATCATTCTCTGGTCAGTGGGCTTTGGGTTAGAGCACTATGCTCTTACTGTCCCCACTGATAAAGATTCAATGAAAGTGACAGTTCAGCAAATCCATTATCTTTGGAATTCATTAATGAGTACCCACATAGGTCTTAAAGAATTTATATTACGTAGAAAATTATGTGTTTTCCAAGATTTTCCTTCAAACTCAACCTCTTATTTTCCTGGTTCCTTTTCCATTTATTTAATAGTAGCTGGAAACTTGAATTTTTCCTCTAATACATTTTTAAGTGTGCACAGTCTTGCTTTTATTTTCCCTCTCAGTAAGGGGAAATTAGCTGTTGGCTGGCGTAGGAGCTGCAGGACGTGTAAAGGAAGATGATTCACGTGCACTTAAGTGAAACTAGTGTTTGAACTTGGCTTTGCACCTTTTGCTCACTACATTATAAGTTCTCTTAAGGGCATGTCTTAGTCTTTTTGTATGTAGTTTGGTCCCCAAATGTTTATTTTGCAAAGCAGAATTTAAAAAAGTTTAAGCCTATAGATATATAGGAAATCTACAAAGAAGAAAACAGTCATCACAGTTAGTCTTATCAGCCATGATTAACTATTATTAGCATTCTTGCATATTCCCTTCAATTCTTTTTGTGTGTGTGTGCAAAAAATAAAAAACAAAAGTATACTCACAAGTACAGAGTCCTACTTTTTTGGGGTATTACATATATATCTTTAGCTCTACCTATGATTTTGATCTCTTCTTTTGACTTTCAGAGGAAATTCCTTCAGTGAATCAATTGCTTATTTTCTAACTTTATTTTAAAATATAAAATATATTCTAAATACAGGGATAAAATTAATTTCTTTTAAAATTTTTGAATTACTGAGATTTCAGAAAGATCAAGTCTTTGGCTCCTTATTTTTCTACAACAGTAAAGTTAACAGTGTTACTTTATGAGACTTACTGAGAATAGCTTTGTCTAAATTCCAGGCTACTGCATGTTGCTGATCATTGCATGAAATAGATACAGTTCCCATAAAGAAAATGCAAGAGTGCTTTAAAAAAAAAAAATAGGAGGAAATGCTAAGAGGTTTTTAGTTAGAGGATGTTGCCTAGATTTTTAGTTGAGTCCCTGATGTGAATTATTTCCATTTTCTCTTCAGCAAAATGATCAACTTATCTGAACCAGATACAATTGATGAAAGAGCCATTAATAAGAAAAAACTCACCCCTTTCACTATTAATGTAAGTATTTACTTTTTAATAGGAATTATGTTATTGTGCCAAAAGGTTTTTATTAATGGATGTTTAGGCCCAGGCAAAACCTTTGATTAAAAATAATTTAAGTGTCCTATAAAAACCAAATATATATTAAATAAAAATTACATTTTGTTGTACATGAAATTAAGATTCAAAGTGCTTTGGATGATCTCTTGAGAAAATAGTGTTCAGATTATATGAATGTAATTATTGAGTTGTTTTTACTTTTTAAAAATGTATCTATGCATACA
Source organism: Condylura cristata (assembly GCF_000260355.1). Taxonomy (NCBI): domain Eukaryota; kingdom Metazoa; phylum Chordata; class Mammalia; order Eulipotyphla; family Talpidae; genus Condylura; species Condylura cristata. The sequence goes on along the minus strand of NW_004567115.1, from coordinate 6,427,735 downwards.
AGAACTGAAGTGTAGGCCAGAGGTGTGAGGATGAGATGATTCACCAGAGACAGAGTGGGGAGCAGAACAGGTGGATCTACTGAAATACACTGCTGAGGGAAACAGCCAGTGAGACAGGAAAGATCTGCTGTGCCATGTAGGTTAGTTCACTGACTGGGGATCAAAGTCATGCTGCAGTGGCTGGTGATAGCTTGACAGCACTGAGACTTTAACTCCTACACCATCAGGGAGGCCCTATGTCATACAGCATTTTGCCTATATTTTTTTCTTTATGTTTCATGGTGTAAGGTTTACATCCCAGTTGTTTATCCATTTTGAGTTAATCTGCGTGTATGGTGTGAGACCATGGAATAGTTACATTACTTTGCATATGGCAGTCCAGTTCCCCAGCACCATTTATTGAGGAGGCTTTCCAAGTTCCAGTGTCACTCCTTTATCATAGGCTAGTTGTCCATATATGTGTGGTTTTATTTCTGGGCTCTTGATTCTCGCTCACTTGTCTGTGGTTCTATTTTTATTCCAGCACCATGCTGTTTTATACTATGGCTTTATAGTATAGTTTAAAATCACTATATGATTACTGTTTTCTTTGTCTTATAGTTAGTAAGCAGTATGTGGGTAGATCTCTAGAATTCCTTTTCCTGAACTGAAATGCTGTATTCCTTAAATAATAACTACCCAAATCCCTTCCCCACCCCCTGGTAGCTGTCATGTAAGTGGAGTCATATGGTATCTGTCCTTTGTGATGAGTTTATTTCAGTTAGCATAATGTCTTCAAGGTTTGTCCATGTTCTAACATGTGTCAGAATTTCTTTACTTTTAAAGACTGAATAATACCCTCTGGTAATTTTATCCCATGTTATGTTTATCCATTCAGATGGAAACTTGAGGTGTTTCTACCTTTTGGATATTTGAATAATGCTGCTGTGGGCATCAGAGTACATTTAAATATCTATTTGATCTCCAGTTTGCACTTCTCTTGAGTACATACCCAGATGTGGAATTGCTATATTGTATGGTAATTTGATGTTTAGTATTTTGAGGAGTTACCATACTGTTTTTCACAGTGGCTGCAACATTTTCCAGTCCCACCAGCAACGCAGAAAAATTCCAGTTTCTCTGTATTCTCATTAGCACTTTATTTGCTGTTTTTTTTTCTCATTTGTTTTAAATAATATGCATCATAATGGGTATGAATTGTTTTCTCATTGTGGGCTTGATTTATGTTATCCTAATAACTAGTCATGTTGAACATATTTTTATTTGTTTTCTACTTGCATATCCTCTTTAGAAAAATGTGTATTCTGCTGCCCATATTTTCATCAGGATATGTGGCTTTTTGTTGTTGGAGTTAGAAAAAACATATCAAAATATATCCGTAGTATATAGCATAACTACACTATGGCAGTTTTATGTTATAGTTATATGAATTTGCTGTATATCCAGAATTTCAATCCTTATCAGATATCTGATTTACAAATATTCCCCTCCATTCTGTTTACTCTCTTGATGTTGTTCTTCAATGAACAAATGTCCTTAGTGAGCAGGCTCCATGTTAAGTCACTTTTAAAATTCTCTAGAAATGGTTAAGTCTCCCATTATCAGGCATCCACTGGGGATCTTGAAAAAGAAATGAAAACTTAATCCCATGTCATTGTTCTTTCTTTCCTTTCTATTGTGTGCATTTTTCTTTTTATATCAAGGTTCCTTACTGGTACTCTTTCCATGAGTATCCAGAGCCAGGGGGAGGCGGGTGGGAGCCAGGTGGCACAGGAGGAGTCATCTCCACACACAGCATTCCATTTACATATAGACAAGCACAGAGTCACTATGTTCCAGGGCAACCCAGTGTGAACTGGCCTGCCTGTCTGTGGGTATTCGCCCACACGCTTAAGATCATTTGCACTGCAGGCACACACACAAAAGGGTTAATAGTGGGTTTATTTACAAAGGGGAAAGAAAAGGAACAACTCAGGGAAAGAGAGAGAGAGAGAGAGAGATCCAAGTTAACTAGAGCATCCTACTAGTTCTGGTGACTTGGAACCCCAATAGCACACTGAAGGCTGATCAAAAGCAAAGTGACCAGCCACCAATCACGAGGCCAAGGAAAAGAGAGAGCCTCAGCTCAACATTGACTCCTTTATATATAGTCCAAAAGTCTCAAAATGGCTGCTTAGCTCCACCTTGGGTCCTCACAGTTCTCCCTTTGGTGTTGCTAGGAGTTGTAGTTTCAGTGACTGGAGCGGGATGGGGGGAATTGTAGTTTCAATGACTGGAGTAGGGAGGGAGTCCACAAAACCTGTATTTGCAGAATTCCTTCAGGACATCCTTTCCCTCTAGAAGTTGCAGTTAGAAGTTGGCAACATGGGAAAGGAGAGGAATAGGTATAGGGTTGGAGTGTCAATGAAAAATATATAGGTCCCTTTAGACATAAGAACAGAAGCCATAAAATACCTGGAAGCAAAGATGGGCCTAACACTACACGACATACACTTCAGCATCATATTTGAAGATAACAGTACCCAATGCAACGATAGTGAAGGCAAGGATAAATAGATGGGACTACATCAAATTAAAGAGCTTCTGTACAGCAAAACAGACATTACAAAAAACAAACAGACATCCCACTTATTGGGAAAAACTTTTCTCAACAAAACTAGCGATAAAGGATTGATCACAAAGATATTCAAAAAACTGATGAAACTCAACAAAAATAAATAACCCCATCATAAAATGGGTAGAATAGCTAACAAGATGCTTCTCCAAAGAGGAAATGCAGATGGACAACAAACATATGAAAAAATATTCGACATCACTTGTAATAAGGGAGATGCAAATTAAAACCACAATGAGATACCACCTCACCCCAGTGAGAATGGCACATCTTCAAACAACTAGCACAACAAATATTGGCGAGGATGTGGAGAAAAAGCAACTCTCCTGCACTGCTAGTGGGTATGCAAACTAGTACAACCCCTATCCTATGGAAAACTGTTTGGAGGTTCCTCAAACTGCTAAACATGGAGCTTCCATATGACCCAGCAATCCCACTCCTAGTTACCTACCCCAAAGACATAAAAACACTGATTCAAAAAGATACCTGCACCCCCATGTTTATTGCTGCTTTATTTATAATTGGAAAGACATGGAAACAGCCCAAATGCCCAAAAGTGGATGACTGGATTAAAAAGATGTGGTACCTATAGACAATGGAATATTACTCAGCAATCAAAAAAACACATGCCTTTTGCAACAACATGGATGGAGCTGGAAAAGATCATGCTTAGTGAAATAAGTCAGAAAGGAAAGGAAAAATACCAGATGGTTTCACTCCTAGCAGGAATATAACAGACTAGGCGAGAAAATAATAATAATAATGAACAGCTATATACCAGAGACATTTTGTGGGGTGGAGTAGGAAATGGGATCAAAAGCAGTGCAGGGAGGGAAATGCACTGGACTATGGTGATGGCACATGAATGATTTGGTGATGGGAAGCCCAAGGGGATTACAACTGAGATGGAAAAGTGCACAAAATGATGTAAAAATAAACTATTATATTATTTAAATATATATATATGTCCCCCCAAGAACAAACACACAAACAAACAAATACATACATACATACATATATATATATATATATATGTTCTTCCAGTAGGAGTACCTGAGGGTTAACGTGGTCTGCTTCACCTCTAGAGGAATCAGAAGATCAAAAGCAATATGGGAAGGCCAGATCATTTTTCAAAGAATGCTTCCAAAAAGGGACTTTTTAGAAATTTAAAGTATCTTTAGCCCAACACCAATGAACTGACACTAGTAAAACTTTCTAGGATAGCCGTCATAATATTTATAGAATACATATTATGTAGCACTAATTATTAATTTTATTCATGATGAATAATTTCCCTCCGTCCTCCTTGCTTTTGTCTATATGAGAGAGTAGGGGAGGGAGTGACCAACTATGTGTAGAGAGAGGGTTCAGGTACATCGCCATAGATGAGATATTTGATTTGTGGATTGACCATCTGCCAGGAAAGAGGAGCAATATAGGGCAAAGGAAAAGCATGTTTAAGGTCCTTCTATCTTGACTGAAGCAGAGATTTTTATCAGGCTGTTGGAAAAGTCATGATGTATTTTTCTATGTAAAAATGTGTTAAGACTTTTCTGACAACAGGTGTATATGCAGTGTTTTAGTTGTGGTGATAAGAATTTGGATTCAACCCTCTCTTTTCTGTTGTGCCTTCAGTTATTCTTGCTATTCACTTATTTATTGATAAATATTTATTCAGCAGATACCGTGTGCTAAGTTATGGAGAAATAGTCATAAACATCTAAAAAACATTTGCTATCATTGTGTTCAGTCTCTGATTGGATGAAGATATAATTAATAATAAATATGCAAGTTTTTGATATGTAAGAGACTGACAAAGAGTAAAGTAGGGAAAATGAGTGCCAGCAGGGGTTGTGGTGATTCTCACTACTTGGTGCAGGGTAATTAGAAAGGCTTCTCAGTATTACAGGAACAGTGGCTGGCTGGGAGAAGCGTGTGTCAGGCCAAGTTCAGAGGCCCCATACAGATAGAACAGAGTGCGTTAGGGCACAGTGGGAATACAGAACATTTGAAGGGGTTTAAAGCTAGGAAACACCTTCAAGTTTATATGTAAGATATAAGTAAGATCGGACAGCAGAGTATTGTAGAATGCATCATGGAGATACTCCTGAGGATGGGTTGTGAAAGAATTAGGAAATCTGAAAAAATGCCCTGACAACTTCCATAGGCATTTAGAAGGTAGAAGTAACAGAAATTGGTAACTTGATGTGGGAAGCAAAGATGAACAAGAATTCTGCTTATATTTCTGACTTAGAAAAGCAACAATGCATGAGTTTGAACTCCTACCAGGAAGGTGACCCACATGGCTCTACAGACCTCTCCTGTCTTGCCCGCTCTTACCCCTCAGCAGTGCATTTCAGTAGATCTGCCTGTTCTCTACCCTTTGTCTGGTGAATCCTCTCACCCTCACACCTCTGGCCTCTGTATACATAAATCAAGAAAAATCTTAAGGAAAAAACCCAAAATAATATGAATTTAAAAGAAAGAAAAGCAAGAATGATGGTTGGTCCCATAAACAAAAACAGGAAATAAATTAGGAAGAACAGTTTTCACAGAACAGGAAAAGAAGAACAGAGAAGCATGGTGAGAAAATTGGCTTCAGTTTTGGGCATGTTGAATTTGGGTTATTTGGGGGCCGTCCAGGTGAAAATAATCAAATGATGATATAACTGTAGTGAGAACTTAAGAATGGGGGCTGGGAGGAAGTGTGGGCTAGGGAAGTGATTTGAAAGTCATGAGCATATAAAAGAGATACTTACAACTACTGGATTTGTTTTTCCTCAAGGTATTAATGTATCAATGTTGCTTCTGTTTAAAAATCTGAAATTCCTGCAATCCACTGTGTCTGTCTCGGCTTTCACAACTTGTGGATGAGGCCTTCTTTAGAAAGTACTTCCTCATTTGTATTTTTCTTTGTGGGAATGCAGGAAAATTTAAACCTAGCCTTGAATTCTGCCTCTGCCATTGGCTGCACCGTGGTTAACATCGGCGCACAGGATCTGAAGGACGGAAAGCCGCACTTGGTCATGGGGCTTCTCTGGCAGATCATCAAAGTTGGTCTTTTTGCTGATATTGAGATTTCCAGGAATGAAGGTAAGATCATTAAAAAATACTTACTGTTGGGCTCCTCCTTGGTGGCACAAGGGGGTTAATGCTTAGCACTATGAAGCTAACAGCAGCAGCTGCAGTAGCAGCCACTGCAGCATGAGTTTGACCCCTGGCCAGGGAGGGGAACCACATGGCACAGCAGCCCTCTCCTGACCTGCGTGCTGCTCCTCTCAGCAGTGTATTTCAGTGCATCTGCCTGATCTGCTCCCCACTCTGTCTCTGGTGAATCCTTTCACCGCCCCCCATACCTCTGGCCTGTACCCTAGTTCTTGTGTGCATAAATAAGTAAATATTTAAGGATTTATTTTCTTGTCAGCTCTAATTGCGTTGCTGAAGGAAGGTGAGGAACTTGAGGAGCTGATGAAGCTTTCTCCTGAGGAATTACTGCTGCGATGGGTCAACTATCATCTGACCAATGCAGGATGGAACAACATCAGCAACTTCAGCCAAGACATTAAGGTTTATATTTTAATCTTCAAATTAGAGACGTGAAATAAAGATGTAGAATGTGAAAATCAGAAGGCATTCAGATTTAAATTTGAAGTTTAAATCACAGGGATATAGTATAGGCAGTGAAATTGTACACTTCCTAGTTTGCATTTCTCTGATTATAATCACAACATTTTTTTTATAAATAAATAAACCAATTTACTGACTTTTAATAAATTCATATGACTGTGCGAGGAAGAAGCTGCTAACCTTAGCAGAATAAGCATTGTTCCCATTTTATGTGCCACAGATCAACTAAATTATAATGCTATCAAACTGTTAATTTGGACTGAATCCATCTGTTGGGTTAAAGGCCCTATGGGCCTGCCAGTTCAGCACTTGAAATCCTACTTTGCCAGTAACCAGCTAACAAGAATCCAAATTTTCTGAGGCAGAGATGTTGATAGACAAAGGGAACTCTAACGGTATGTCTCTCATCCGAAGTGACTTGAAATATTTCCTTCCCTAAGGGGAAAATTTGCAGTGTAATGTTTTATCTTCCTAACACTTCTGTAGTCACTACTGAGAAAACTTGGGTCCCTTGAACTTTTTCTTCTCTATGGATTTTCGCCCAAATGAATCAGATTTGACACTGGTTCATATATTCTCCTTTGATATGTTAATACCTTCATTCAGGGTTTTGTTTTGTTTTGTTTTTGGATTAATAGCCTACCTGATAACTAGTCTTTTTAAAATGATGCTGCCTTTCTTTACTTTGATTTTCTCATATGAAAGAGGATTTGGAGGTGTTCTCTTATTTTAAAATTCAGTCCATCAGATATTTTAAACCCCTCTGTGGCATGGGTTATGCGAAAATCTAGTTTTTGAGAAGAGTGCACAATTTCACAGGTAGGTACATATCTAATGAACAGACATGTCAGGTATCTATTGCTGTATAACAAACCACCCAAAATGTAATAACTTAAAATACAGTAATTCATTGTGTGTCAAATCTGGATTAGCCACTTAATACTTGTCTTGGTCGGTCTGATGTTTTTGGTTAACGTCACAAATTCAGCTGCATTCACCTCTCAGTTGAACTGGTCTGGAAGATGCACTCACTCGTCAAGTACCTCCCTGTTTCTCCACAAGCCCTTTCCACATGGCAAGCTTAGGCTTCCTCACAGCATAGTACTCTCAGGTAGTTGGACTATACAGCGAGACGAACATCAAGAGGGAGCAGAAGCTCCCAGATGACCTCTTTCACATTCAGTGGGCGAAAGCAAGCCACAAGGCCTGTCTAAATTAAATGGGAGTGGAATAGACTCTGTGCGTTGATGGAAAAATCTACCTGTACATATAGGGGGAAATAATAGCCATCATTAGAGACAACTTCATTGAATTATGTAATACAATACAGTCACAGCTTTTTTTAAAAAGAGGTTGGCATGCATTGCTGTGTAATGTAGGTGAGGGCCTTTAATTCATTCTCCATTATCTAGGGAATGCTTCTAAATGATAGTACTTGTCCCTGTTTGTAATTGATGCTGATGCTTGGGAGTATAAACAAATGAAAAAGTTAGGGAAGGGTAATTCTAGGGGTGGGAACAGTGTGGCCAGATTTCTGAAGTCTGAAATGGAACAGTGCATTCAGAAGTTGACAAGCAGTGAGTATAATTATTCCATTTTTTGATAAGGACATTTTGTGCTATAGTTTGAATACTTTTTCCTCTTAATATAATTTTATTTATTTTAAAGATGCTATTTCATTTCTTTCCTTGAAGGATTCAAAAGCCTATTTCCATCTGCTAAATCAGATTGCACCTAAAGGTGACTGGGAGGATGAGCCTACCATTGACATCGACCTTTCAGGATTTAATGTGAGTACAGTTTTTATTAAAATAGTTTGGATAAAATATACATAACATTTACTCTTTTAACCATTTCCAATTATACAGTTCAGTAGAATTAAGTACACTTGCGTTGTGTGTGACCATCATGGTTATCCATCTTCGGAACTATTATCATCCCATAGCACCCCCCTGTACCCATTAAAAAAGTACTCCTGATTCCTCCTCCCCACCAAGTCTATAGTGACCACTGTTCTATTTTCTGTCTCTGGGAATTTGACTAGTGAGCACAGTCAAATTTATAGTGCAGTGCTCTTTAGACAGAATACTCTGGTGGAGTCCTCAGCCCTCCATCAAATGTTGATCTTTTGTACTTCAGAGGTTTTTTTCATGCTCTAAGACTCTGAATTGCTTGCTTAATCTCTGACTGGTATGATTGAAAAAGAGGGAATTACAGGCTGTCCCTGATGGCACAAGGAATTAAAGCACAGTGCTATGAAGCTATCTGCAGTCACTACAGCATGGGTTCCATCCCTGGCCAGGTAGCTGAGCCACATGGCGCAGCAGACCTCTCCTGTCTTGCCCACTACTCCCCTCAGCAGTATATTCCAGTAGATTCCCTGTTCTTTCTGGGCTCTGTCTCTGGTGAATCCTTTCACCACTCCCCCAACTCCCACCCTCTGGTCAACACCCCAGTTCTTGTATGCATAAATAAATAAATCCTTTTTATTTTTTTTAAAAAGGGAATGATAGAATTCTGAGTTTGAGGATGTGTGGTATCAACCCTATATCCCACTTCTGCCTGTGTCTATATTATTGGCCCCATCAGGACGCTCCCTGGTGGCACAGTGGGTTAAAGTGCAATTCTATGAAGCAATCAGCAGCTACTGCAGCGCCTAGTTCAATTCCCGGCTAGGGAGGTGACCCACGTGATGTGGAAGACCTCTCCTAACTTGCCCATTGCTCCCCTCAGCAGTGTACTTAGTCAGTTTGCCTATTCTGCTCCCCATTCTGTCTCTGGTGAGTTCTCTCACCCCTGCACTCTGGCTTATACCCCAGTTCTTGTGTGCATAAATAAATAAATCTTTAAAAAAAAAAAAACAGTTGGAACCCGTCAGGGTGATTTTGTTAGTGTTTACTAGGAAGGAAATAATAAGCTATTATAATAGATTGCCAAGTGATTACCAGTTCTGTTTAATTAGGAGATTTACTTAAAATGCAAAATTCATTATATTTAGTATTAAAGGCAATTTATTGCTAATTGTATTTCACATTATTATAATAAAACATTAAGGAACAATATTATAAAGCTATTCAAACATTTGTAAATTATTTGGGTCAGAAAATTAGTAATTATTTATGCATATAGAACTGGAGTATAGGCCAGAGATGTGGAGTGTTGAGAGGATTCAACAGAGACTGAGTGGGGAGTGGAACAGGTACACTGCTAAGGGGAGAGCGGGCGAGACAGGAGGGGTTTGCTGCACCATGTGGATCATCTCCCTGGCCAGAGATAGAACTCGGGCTGAAGTGGCTGCAGTTAGTATTATAGTACTGTGCTTTAACCCATTGCACTACCAGGGAGGGCCTGAAAATTAGAAATTAAAAAACTTAGTTATTTGTGTTCATAGGTTACTTCGTTTTATTTTACATTAGGAGATGGGCACAAAGCTTGATTAATTTGACAGCTAAGTTGATCATTCCTTAATTGACAACTGACTTTCCTCATAATAATAATGTACATTGAAAAAGTATTCATTTTACAAGTTTTTCCACAAATACAGTTACTTGGAAAACAACATGTGTTTTCTAACAAAATGCCAATATAAAGAGTTTAAAACAACTAGAACAGTACAAGTTTTATGTAACAGTACAAGTTTTACCATTTTCTTACTGCATCATCATAACAGAAATCTTTCTTCAGAACCACCTTTTCTTCCTGGTTTCGCTTCACCCTCTGGATCCTTGCAGTAGTTTCTAATATCTGTTAGGATTTTCCCTTTAATGTCTGAACACTGTTATATCACATTTTCCCAATCTGTAACATGTCTCTGCTGCTGCTCTACTTAGAGGGTGAGAAGGCTCTTGACGTTTCATCAGGCTTTTGCTTCTTTACAGGTTTTTTTTTTGAGTAACCTGCTTTTTCTTCTTTAACTTTTGCCCACTTCACTGTCATAATCACTGACAGAAGTGCTTGAAGAAACAAGTCCCACTGACAGGCCTTGCTCCACTCTTGTGGCCAAGCAACTTGGCCGTTTAGCTCGCTAGTTCAATACTCAAAAGCTTATTGCAAACATATTTCAAAACTGAACAAACCTCATAGATTGGAATATGGTGCTTTCCCCTCTGCAGGTTCAATAACTAGAAGCTCATCTTTTTGATTATTCACCTGCCTATTTCTCTCCTTTTCTATATTTATTTGAAGCAAATCCTAGACAGCATATTATTTCATCAATAGATGTTTTAATATGTGCTTCTAGAAGAGAGATACTTTTGAAGTATAACCAGAATACCTTATATACCAAAAAATTAATCTATTTAAAATCAAAATATGTGATCACAGTTGGCATTTTCAAATTGCTTTGTGAATGTCAATTTTTTTTTTGGTAGTTTATTTGCTTAAGATCTCAATAAAGCTTACATATTGTAATTTGTTCATGTCTACCCTAGGTCTGTTTTCTTTTTGCTATTTAATAGCATTGATCTTAACACTTTGTGCTTTTGTTTACGTTTTAACTTTTTTGCAATTTTGATGATTAAGCTTGTATAAACACTCAAGTAAGGCCCTTGGCATTTACATTTTGCTGTGCAGTTCTCTGTCCTGTCTCTTAGCCTCATCTTAATTTGCAGCTATCACCTTGAACCTTACATTCATTATTTGTTTGCTTTTCTGTTTATATAGTATTTTGAACCAATTCTATCTATTCCTTATAAACTGATTTTCATTTTTTAACAATATTTGTCATGTTGTCTTTAAATTTCTAGTACTTATTTTAAACATACTTTGATAATGGGCACTTGTTGTACAACTGTGAATATAATGTTGAGGTACCATTTAGTAAGGTTAAAAGCTAAACCTCCAGGGCCTCCCTGGTGGTGCAGTGGGTTAAAGCACAGCAGTAAGAAGCTAAAGCCACTTCAGCATGAGTTCGATTCCCACCTGCCCCAGAGGTGACCCACATGGCGTGGCAGACCTCTCCTGATCCAGCCGCTGCTCCCCTCAGCAGTGTACTTTGTCGATCTGCCTGTTCTCCTCCCCGCTCTGTGTGTGTGGTGAATCCTCTCACCACCCCTGCACCTCTGGCCTGTACCCCAGTTCTGTATGCATAAATTAATAAATCTTAAAAAAAAAAAAAAAAAAGCTAAACCTCCAATCCTTATCCAGCAGGCAATTTTGGGAGGCTTCAGTCAGGACATTTATAAGGTTGTCTTGGGGAAAAGGCTATAAGACTGATCACTATGACCAGAAAGAGCAGCCCAGCTCCAGGAATGCAGAAGCAGAGACCACATGTTTCTATGCTAAAGGCTGACATCCAAGACCAGACTTCCCAGCAAATAACTGGGTGCAAACTGATGCCCCGAATTAGAAAGCCTATGAAAACAGAGCATAAAGACAGACTCACCTTCACAGGCAGGCTTCTCCCATCTGGTCTCCTGCTCCCTTACTGGGTATCCACCTTATCTGATCTCCACTCTGTCACTGGGGGGTACTTTTGTTAGTGTGCCCACATACACACACATGCATCCCTGCCCTTTGTGCCTCTAGCCTCACCCTGGCACTTCTCCCCAATACCGGTAACATAATTTATTCATCGCCTATCATGTTGATAAGCCTTTGATTATTTTCAGGGTTTTACAGTTGTGGAAAGTACTGTTTCTTTGGATTTTAATAGTTTTAACATGTGTTCCCAACCTATTAAGCCTCTTAGCAAGAAGGCACTTGGAATATGGTCTTGACCAAGTTACCTATACTTTGACGTATAGATTCTGATACAATATTTGAGAATTTTGTTGAGTAGTGCATCAATAAGGATGGAATAATACTGTGATTCCAGCAAGAGAACTCAGGAGACTTGTTTTTATTTATTTAAAAGATAGAGTTTGATTTGGAATTCCTGCATTTCTGATCTTATTTTGAGCTATTATATATTTCTAGAAAAAAGTTGCACATAAAAATACATAGCAATAAAAAGTTATTGCAATCAAAAGTTTAACCTTGACTGTTTTTATTTCATTGTTTAGGAGACAAATGACATGAAGCGTGCTGAATACATGCTTAAGGAAGCAGATAAATTGGGCTGCAGACAGTTTGTTACTCCTGCAGATGTGGTTTCAGGCAATCCTAAACTTAATTTAGCTTTTGTAGCTAATCTGTTTAACACATATCCATCCCTACACAAGCCTAATAATAATGACATCGATATGAGTTTGTTGGAAGGTATGTATTTTTTTATGGTTTGTCTTATGTCACTGTCAGAGGTAGGAGGTGGTGGTGGGAGACACAATATTGTGTGAAGTAATGTGCATGTGAATCCATTAAAAAGTTCAAATTAAATAGACTGGTTGTTGGCTTTGGTTAAAAGGGAATACTGGGTTTATCTTCCTTCTCTGTCATTTTTCCATAAGAGTTTAGTGAAAAGTATCATACATTTAAACATTCTTAAAATGACCACATAACTCTACCACCATTATGGACAATTACTTAGCTTTTGGAAAAAAATAATTATTTGTAGCTCCTTTTTTTCTTTTGAAAGCTACAGTTTAATTCTAGCATTGTTCTCTCTCTAATGTTTCTAGTATACATGAAAAAAATACAGTATTCATTACTTGTTCATGTGTGTGTGGGCTACTGTTATCTGTCTCATAATTTATAATACTTTCCTATTTTGCTTCATGAAATGCAGATTTGACCCCTCCTAATGTAGGTACTGTATTTAGTACTTTTCTATACTCTAAATATATTCATTCTGAATGTTTTTCTTTTAGTATCAATTTCTATTTGGGTTGAATTTCTTTTTTTGCATTGTTCATGCTGTGTTTTTTTTTCTGTCTTAATATGCCTAAAGAATGAATGATAAGAAATACAAATGAGACTCAATTAGAATAGCAGAGCAAGACTTTGATTAAACTCACCACTTAATTTTGACAATTGGATTTTATGATTTTCTGTAAAATCTTTATCCCTATACTGTGAATAAACAAACTTACCTTTTATCACAAGTAATACTTGAAATCATCTACTTAGGTTTTATAGCAGATAATTTTGTACTACTGAGCTATGTTATATTTATTGAATTTATTGAAGCTTACAATATATACATTCTCATCGTGACAGAAACATCCTCAATATGCAGTTCTTTCTTCTTAACTGTTTCCCATCCTTCTTTTCTTCTTATTTTCACACTTTCATTCATATGTGCCCCCAAGCCCTCTTACTATCAGAATTAAAGGAAAAACTGTCAGGAAGTTGTCAGGAAGGGGCCAACCCTAAAATATTCTTGTTAGTTGTCTGGGTTTGAAGCAGGTAGTTTTTAAACAGGGATTATTGTTGGTGGGGGAAATTTGATGTTGCTGTGTTCATTTTCATACTCCCCCACCTTACCTCCTTGTTCCCCAATGAGCCAGAATGAGAAATAAGATTCATGCTTTTTTTCTCTTTGATCGCCACAGTCAGTTCCAGTGTGTTTGTAACTATATAATTACAGGTTTTTGATTAATGAGCAAATTTTCAGATTTAACAAATTTGTTTTTTGGAGGAATATGAATCACTGAATTCATTATTCTAATTTATATTCTATATATAGAAAAGTAACTGAAAGGGAAGATAGATACAAATTAGATTTTTTTAGCAGAGAAATTTAAGGTGAAGGATTAAAATTTTTAAAGAATTTAGTTAAAAGAAAGACTACTAAGTTTTTAATCAGCCTGGAAAATTTCAAAATTACTTTGTGTCTTACAGAAGAAGGCATTGTTTAGAGTGGCATATTAAAAATGATCTGCTTTTTATAGTCACTGAATTCTTGCTAGATATCTTTTCCAACCTGCTCTCCTATTTGTCACGTTTGAATTCTTTTGCTACTATCCAGCATGCATTTGGAATTTTTTCAGTGTGAATAGGTTTGCTAAATATTTCCATTAGTATTTATTATACTTAAATAAGAAGCTACTATGGGAAATATTTACCATTCATCTTTTCTTAGAACATATGTATGTCCTAAAACATCTGTCAGAATTGTTTTTGACTTTGTTATTGGAATTTTTTCCTCTGTAAATTTGTGGTTTTATAAATTCTCAGTGAAATTAAAGTTGGCCTTATCACATTCCATATACATATATTAGTATGTACTACTGGCAAAGAATTTTATATTATATATAAGGAGTTAAAGAAAATTAAAAGTCTATTTAAGTATTAAACCTTTGTATTGAATTGAGCCAAATATTAGCCAAGGGTGCTATCTAGAAAGAGACCATCTTAGAATACATGTGGTGATAGAAATAGGCCACAGAACTACAAAGACTGTTTAAATAATGAGTCTGCCATTTAATATCCGAGTGATTTCTGTGAGCCCTTGTTTTCTCATGTATATAATGGGAGTAATAATAGTTATTTTGAAAATGTTAGAGAGTTAAAATGATTTTTCTTGAATGAAAGAGCTTAGATTACATTATGTGCTAAGTAATGGCCAGGTCAAGAAGAGCAAATTTAATGAGTATTAAATATATATTCATTTTCTTTCCTATTACTTGCCTATGATATATATTCACTGTATTTTCTGAAGTGTATCAATTGCAGATGTCAGTTTGACCATGCAAATGAGAGTGTGTTGCAGTTCTAGTTTGTAAATCAGCAACTAAGATTTTATTTCTAAGATTGCTTTTGTTGTTTGCAATCTATTAATTTCCAATTTGATATACATATGTTTTTGTAAAGCTTTTTCGTAACTCTAGCACAAAAGTGTAGTATTCTGGCTTTGAGCATTTATTTACCAAGACAACATAAAATGTTATTAGATAGATGAATGCTCACTTGTAGAACTATTTTACTTTCCAGCATCAAAGTTAAATAATTATATAATTAGTTGAAAACAGTAGGAAAAGGCAGCAGCTCTCTCCTATCTTCCCTTCTACTTCTCTTAGCAGTGTATTTTAATAAGTCTTCCATTTCTGCTCTCCAGAAATATACACAGGAATAAAGATGAACTTCTGAAACTTAGAAAGTTTCAAAACTCAACCAAAATACAAGTTTAGTGTTTTTAAAAAATATTGTTCACTATACAATTAGGTTCCGTCTAATTTAGATACTCCTTTCAAATGAAAATGAAATCATTACTACCTTGACAGTGCTTGTAATTTTAAAATACAATTTGGATTTTCCCAGGTGGAAATAATATAAAAATCATCTAATTACTGGGGAAAACTGTATTTATAGCAAAATAATAGATTTTAATAGAAAACAACTAATGGATAAAAACATAGTCATATTATCAAGCTGTTAATCATAGTATGTTTATATGTTATTACAAAGTGGTGTGGCATATACAATAGATAGTCAATTACCTTTTATGCAGATTAGAGGCAACATAGTTTAAGCAAGAAGTTACATAGCTGTGTAATTAACTAGAATTAAAGCAGATTCTGGTAAGGCTATTAGGTAATAACATTGAAAACCACACCAAAACAAACAAACAAACAAAACCAGTAATGAGCAGATTATTTCCTGAACAATTGGCACAAAAAATTTAGAATCTTGTAGATCTTATAAGGTTTTGGGTCCTATTCTGGGTGGGCCTCACTTTACTATCTATAGCACTGAGTCTGAAGATAACTGCAAGGGTGGCTCTTTAGGAATGGGACCTTTGAGTTCAGATATTTATAGATTTATATTCCAGATTATCCCCAGAATCCCACATGAACCAACATCTAGAGAGAGACCATACCTTGCCTGTGGTTTAGAAATGATAACAGCTGTACATGGGTCAGTTTTTCAGAAGCCCTGTGTGGGGCAGTGTCCTTTCTGGATAGACATTTTTAGAAAGAAAAAATCTCAGGAAACCTCTAATATAGTGATATCCTTTCATTGCCTGTTTTATTATTATTTGTAATCCCCAACCCCTTTCTTTGCTCTTTGGTAGAATTAAAATGCAATTTTGTATGCTCAGAAACTTTCCTGTCTAAAGTCATAATTTGGACAAATTTAAAAACACTGCTTTGAGGAAGGTCCAGCTTTTCTTTTTTGAACTTGCTAATATTTCCTGGAATGCTGTAGAAAGATTTTGTTGCTAAGTTTTAGCCAATCACTTGCCTATAATAACTACAGATTTGACCACATAAATTTATCTGTTACTTTTATGGGCAGAAAAACCTGTGGCTCAGTAGTTCACATACATCAACAAAAGAACTTTAGATGGAGAAATTTTAGAGTAAATGGACTTTTTTAAGATGGTGGGAAGGACTTTAGCAATAATATATTTTCCTCTTCCTTAAAAAAGATTGTGTCACAGGAACCATGGTATAGTTTGTATGGTCAGTTTGTACCTGCCAGATGGTTTTAAAATATACCACCTGTTTCCTTTTGTCCTGAATCATGAGTGTGAATTTGTGTCTACTTTAGGAGAGAGTAAGGAAGAGAGGACCTTTCGGAACTGGATGAATTCCTTGGGGGTCCACCCATACATTAATCATTTATACAGGTAAATATTTTACTGTGTTTCATCTGTGGCCAGTGTCCAACTTTTCATGTTTCTAGCTGCAGTTAAGTTTTCATGAGAACATTTTCTAAAGATCACAAAATTCTAGCAAAAATTTAATTTTTAGAATGCTGAGTATTGGCAAGACAATGGATTTTAAGATGAAAATTTTTATTATAAAAGTATGTGATAATATGATCCCATGATATTAGTTGTAATGATGAAAATAAGCAATTTGATAATCTTTTATAATTTTAACTCAGAAGAACACTAATTTTATGAATTATTATATCAGTATTTTTCTTTATAAGTCACAGTCTTTTTACTTTTAAACCAAAACCTCAATTAGCTTATAATTTGTTGTATATATTATTTCCAATTTATAGAAGTAATTTGTTTTCCCTGAATAATACCAATACATTATTAACATTGTCAGGACTAAGGAAATATTTTACTGAATCATTTTCTGTGCTCTCTTGTAATGCTAACAATGTGTTTTTCTAAGTGTGGATGAAAAGAAACTCTTCTTTTTTATAGAATTTACCAGCCTACCTTGAAAAAAAGTGCAAAGAATTCAACTTTAGCTAATTGTATTTTTTTAGGAAAAATATGTAATTAACGGTCCATTATTAATTTACATACAGGGAAATGCCTTAGAGAATATTAATTAAAATATTATTTAAAAATTAACTAAAGATTAATGCCATAAAAGACCAAGTTCATTGATGGGGGATTTTTGATGCTATTATTTCTGTATATTCAAAATAATCTTTAAATTTTAAGCAAATATTAATTTATTATGATAACTAACTTGGATGTGTTAGACTCACATTTCATAATCTCTTTAAAAGTGTGTAAATTCCAATTAGAGGACAAGATGTACATTTAGACTGAAATTCCCATGACAGTATCTTGATAGTAAAGGATTCAAATACAGGCGATTAGGACAGATTAAATCTTTATGGATCAGTTTGACATAATGTCTGTAATATAAATTGAGAAGGAAGAATAACAGGCCTAGTGTTCTCTTGTTTTTAATTAACAATTGTTTGTATAAATACATGTGAATTTTTTAAAAATCTGGGAGGGAAACATACTAAATTGTATGGAACATAGTGGAGGGTAATGAAAAAACATATTTTTAATCTTAGTAATTTAAGTTTTTTTTTTAGTAATAAGCATTTATTTCTTTTTGAATTAAAAAGTAAACTTAAATCTAGAGGTTAAGATTTGTTTAGTCATGATAGCATTTTCCTTTTCCATGAATGGTAAGAACATTAGAGTTCTTTATGATTGATAGCAAGGATCGATTATTTTAGTTAAATATTACTGGTGATTATATAGATCCTAAAAACTAGCATAGTACTTCTAGGTACGAATACATTTTTCTTGGGAATGGGAATATAATATTCCCATTCCTTGGGAGAGAGCATTCAGAAAGCCCTTAAAAGTAATATAACCGGCACTCCCTAGAGGTGCAGCGGGTTAAAACGCAGCACTAAGAAGCTAAAGCCACTTCAGCATGATTTCTTTCAAGCCCTGCCCCAAAGGTGATCCATATGGCGCTGCACGCAGACCTCTCCTGACTGGCTCCCCGCTGTTCCCCTCAGCAGTGTATTTCGTTGATCTGCCTGTTCTGCTCCCCACTCTTGTCTCTAGTGAATCCTCTCACCACACCTGCACATCTGGCCTGTACCCCAGTTCTGTATGCACAAATAAATAAATCTTAAAAAAAAAAAAAGTAACATAGCCTTAAGAAGAACCATCAGATATAGGGAAATAATAGCCAAAATTCTAGTTGATTTCAGACCCAGGTGTCCATGAATTTGTGTCTGTATCACTGTTGCCACCAGAACTTTGTTGCCACAAATCATGCAGGATAGTAAAACCTGGTCATGTGACAATGGTATGAGGAGTAGGGTGGGGGGGGGTAGGATGAGAGACAAATTTTTAGGAGGACAGGGAAGCAGACATCATGACCATGTGTCAGAGACATTTGCATTTGCAAAGTGTGATGTTATCACAGGCAGAGTTATCCTGAGACCACCATGGAGATAGTCAACAGCAGCCTATGCATCCCCGGGCCTGCCTAGAGATATGAGCTATACTCCATAGGTAGTTAAGGAATGTCCTGCTGTGACTTGTAGATAACAAATAGGTCACAGTTGCCCATGTGTGGCAGCTCCCAGGAACCCACAGATCATCTTCTTTAACCTACCCCTGAGTGAAAAGTTTTCTATCTATAGTGTAAACAAACCAAAACATTTGGGCAATTTGGATTGACTTGAAATGAAAATTCTCTTCTCTAAAGAAGTTATGAAATACATTGTGAGAACTATTAAATTAGTCCTAGAATTTCTCAATGGAGAGATGGTTCTGAATGCATTTTGAATTTTCTGGAAATGATTTCAGGGCCTCAGTTTCTCATGTTCAAAACATGAATAGTAATACCATATTATGTAGAAATGAGAATGACTTTACTTAAAGTAAAAACGAAAAGCTCATGAAATAGATGAGATTCTAGAACATAAACAATACTTCAGTTATACTTTTTAAAAATTTTCTTACATCATTGTTCATTTCTGTACAATTTTTGGTTTCTCCCCTCGTGGCGTCCCCATAATTTTCCAGCCACTGTGGCACCGGTACACCATCACCATTGTCCCTTGTGCTCTTCCCTACCGTTTTGACTTCGCTGTCTCCTCCATTCCCTGCTGTCTGCCTCAGATCTATAGTTTGTCTGCAAGTCTTGTCTTTATCCTGATCCTTTGATCAACAATTATTCTTTTTTTTTTTTTTTAAAGATTTATTTATTTGTACATACAGAACTGGGGTACAGGCCAGAGGCTCAGGGGCGGTGAGAGGCTTCACCAGAGACAGAGTGGGGAGCAGAACAGGCAGATCGACGAAGTACACTGCTGAGGGGAGCAGCGGGCGGGTCAGGAGAGTTCTGCCACGCCATGTGGTCTCCTCCGGGGCAGGCGGGATTTGAACTCATGCGGAAGTGGCTTTAACTTCTCAGTGCAGTGCTTTAACCCGCTGCGCCACCAGGGAGGGCCCAACAATTATTCTTTTAAATACAATATTCTCCATGTATTTATACGTAATCTGGAGAGCTTCGTGGAAGACTTAGACTTAGACTTTCTCTGTTTTTCAAACAGGGCCTAGCCCCTTCCACTGCTATGTAGTGTGCACTCAGAGTTCAGTACAACTGATATGAAACTTCACAAAACATAATTTAGTGGACTAGCTATTTAGGGAGGAAAGTCACATAATGTAAGAAAGACCTGGCAAATTTTTTCTTTTTAGAGAATTTTTTTTAAAGATTTATTTTTATTATTTATACTTACAGAACTGGGGTTCAGGCCAGAGGTGTGGTGGGTAAGAGGATTCACCAGAGACTGAGGGGGGAGCAGAACAGGCCGACTGACAAAGTATACTGCTGAGGAGAGCAGCAGGCGGACAAGGAGAGGTCTGCCGCCCATGTGGGTCAGCTCCCTGGCTGGTGATTGAACTCGTGCTGCAGTGGCTTGAGAGAGCTTCAAATGTAGTACTTTAACCCGCTGCGCCATCAGGGAGAGCCCAGACCTGGCAATTTTAAGATCTGTTGCTATTGCTTTATGTACTTAGTAAATAGGATTGAAAACAGACTAGAATACTTTAACATTCACATGGGAAGGTTTTTTTTTTTTTATTCCTAACTGGTAATGTTCTTACTTAAAGAACTTCTAATTGCTTATAAATTCCTTCCTTTTAACCTCCATTATTTAACATGAATAACTGCTACTGAGTTGATGTAATTTTTGTGTAATTATTTTTTAAAAGTTTATATCAGGGGGCACTTCCTGGAGGTACAGCAGGTTAAAGCACAGCACTGTGAGGCCACTGCAGCCAGGGAGGTGACCCACATGGCACAGCAGACCTCTTCTGTCTTGTCCACTGTGCCCCTCAGCAGTGTATTTCAGTAGATCTGCCTGTTAGGAATCCAACTCTGTCTCTACTGAATACTTTCACCCCCCTAACCCCCATTTCTTGTATGCATAAATAAATCCTTTTTAAAAGTTTGTATCAGTAATACATGAACTCATTCTCACTATACAAGTTTCAAGTGTGTAAATATGTAGAATAAATAAAGTAACAATAATTCTTCCCTTACCTTCCCATATTCCTTTTTCCTAATAGAGATAGTTGCTATCAACAGTCCACACTACAGTATAGGTTTTATTTTTATTTTATTTGACATCTAAAATGTTAAGCTTGTTAAGGAAAGGAGAAGACTCTTGTACAGATACCAGTGCAGTGGGCAGAAAGAGCTGTGATACAGGTTTTTAAAAAAATAATTAATTAAAAAAAATAATATAATAGTTTATTTTTACATAATTTTGTGCCTTTTCCCATCTCAGTTGTAATCCCCATGGGCTTCCCATCACCAAATCACCCATGTGCCATCACCATAGTTTAGTACATTTCCCTCCTCCCACTGTTTTTGATCCCATTCCCCATTCTACTCCTGTAAAATGTCTTTAGTATATAGTTGTTCATTATTATTATTATTTTCTAGACTGGTCCTTTATACTCCTGCTATGAGTAAAACCATCTGATAAATACTCCTAATTTTAAAAATAAATTTAACAAATGATAACTTGTATGCAATTTTCTGCCACTTTTTAAAACTTAATATGTCTTATAAAGCTTTTAATATTATTAGTACACACAGATCAATCTTGTGCTGGTCTGGGAGTTCATAGTGAGGAAGGTTTATTAAATAGCCTCTTACTTGCTGGCATTTAGTTTGTTTCTGTATTTATAAATATTTTGTCAGTGGATGGTCTTACATCTTTGTAAATCTTTATGAAAAAATTTTGGACAGATTCCTAGGTTGGGGGTTCTGAGTTAAATCTGAGTTAAATGATATTCCCTGTCCTCTTTCTTAAGTATTGAATAACCCTGTTGTTAGTTGGGGCCATTATTTCCTCCTCCTTCATCTTCTTTTTCTTGTTGTTGTAGTGACCTTGCGGATGCTCTAGTGATTTTTCAGCTCTATGAAATGATCCGTGTGCCAGTCAACTGGAGCCATGTCAACAAACCTCCTTATCCTGCTCTTGGAGGGAACATGAAGAAGGTGAGTGAAATAGTGACCGTAGCTATGTCATTATTGCTCTGATATAAAACAGGACTTGGAGTTTGTAAAGCTTAGTATAGTGTATCCCCACAGTTCTTATTCAAACCAAAAATACATCAAGGCCAACAGTCCTTTTGTCAGTTTGCATTTAATAAATGTTGAGAAAGATGAAGGCAGTCCCCCAAGTGAGATTCTTCATATAACCATGGCTTTGTCATTAGCAGATTCTAGAACTTAGCCTTCTTTGAGATGCATTATAAATGCATTCATATTTTATAATCATAACAACATATCCAGTCTTTACTGTTTTGTCATTAGTACTTTTCAACAGATATTTACTGATTACCCATTCACCTCTATAATTTAATGCAGGATATTAAAATAGTGCAAGCCATGGAATTCATTCTGAGGAATCCCTGATGAAATAAGGGGTATAGATATCTATACAGACAACTACCATAGGGCACAGTGTATGCAAAGGTGAACATTATGAGTCTGAAGGTAGAAAAACACTGTACTTTATACAAAAGATGGTAATTGAGTTAGCCTTTGAGAAATGAATAGACTTTATCAGAAGTCCACTTGAGAAGGCTGAAGACTAAGAAAACCGATAGTGATAGGAAAGCAAAATATGTTTCTGGGAATTGGGGAGAATTGCTTGTTTATTGTAGAGGATTCTAATAAATAAAATGAGTGTGAACATAGAATGTGGATTGGAGCCAGATGTTGAGAGCCTTGAATGTCAGATTAAAGACTTTGGATTTTAAACTTTAGTTAACAGGAAGCCTTTATATGTTTTTGAGCAGTACAGCAACTAAAGTTTGTCAGAGAATATCTGGTCAATGACTGTAAAGAGAAGTTCTTGTCTCCCACTATTCTGGGTTTCTATGATGTTCTTGGTGTTCATATTTGTTCAGTTGACTTCTTGCTCTAATATTCAACTTTGGTTTTGTTAGCATTTCTACCTTTTTGCCAGAATTATTGGCTTTCTAAAGGCAAAGTATGTAGGACTTAAAATTTTTTCTTATTCTTTATCTATTTTCTTTAGATTTCACCAGATCTTATAAGTATTTTGCCAAATTGTTGCTAAAAAATAGAACATAACCTTTCCTTATGCTGGGATCCATTTCTTTTCCCTTTCATTGCTAGGCTAGTGTCCCTGAGTTCCTTTACCTTCAAACATTTTGGTCAAATTAGGACCCTCCCTGGTGGCGCAGTGGGTTAAATCACAGCACCAAGAAGCTAAAGCTATTTCAGCATGAGTTCGATTCCTACCTGCTCCAGAGGTGATCCATATGGTGCAGCAGACCTTTCCTGACCCGCCTGCTGCTCCCCTCAGCAGTGTACTTCCTCAGTGGGCCTGTTCTGCCCCCCATTCTGTCTCTGATAAACCCTCTCCCTGCCCTGCACCTCTGGCTTATATCCCAGTTCTGTATGCATAAATAAAGAAATTTAAAAAAAAATTAGAGGTCAAATTAACTATGAATCACATGGTCCTTCACTGTTAAAACATTTATACTAATTACTATTACAATTTTTAGAACATTCTACTATTGAAATATGTCAGTGAAAAATATGCTGGTATTTATCTCACTTGTGCACACTGCTATTTAATCTGCTCTTTGATGCTATTTTGTGTAAATTAGGAATCTATTCCATTTTTTTCAATTTTATGCATTTCCTTAACATATTTCTGTCAGGCAGCCTAAATCTATGTCTACTAGGAAAGTAAAAGAATTGTGGGATATTTTGTCTTGTATTTAAAAAAAAAACAACCTGAAGATTTTTAAAAATTGAACCTATGCAGAGGTTGGAGCAGATTCAAAGGATCTTTTTGTGTTTTTATTCATGACCAACTGATATTTGGCAACTTGGATTCTTTCTGGAAGAACAATACCATTTATATTTGGCTCCTTTTTCATTTTTACTGGAAATATTTTCTTATTCTTGGACAAAAAATATATCTATTTCAGATAAAGTTACTTTGCAATGCGATCTTAAGTAACTTGAAAAAGAGTCAAGAACATTGTTCTTAACTAAATTAAAAAAACCAGTGCTTATTGCTCTTATTTATGGGATATAGGGAACAGTTTTTAGTCACAGTTTTGCCAATGATTAGTTGTGTGACCTGAGACACTTAAATTTTTAAAGTAAGAGGGGATTTTAAAACTTTCCAGCCAGTGTTTCTCTATCTAGGTTAATACTTCAGTGCTTTGACATAGTCATCTATAAAGTGGGAATAATTATTTCCTTAATTTTGCTGCATTATTTTTATGAAGTGAAATTGGCATATTAACTTAATGTGTTATTAGTTTTCAGTAAGTGAACCAGATTGGTATCTTCAAAAGATGTTTTTTTTTTTTTTTTTAATTCCTTCTTTTTTTTTTTTTTTTTTTAAAGATTTATTTATTTATTCATACAGAACTGGGGTACAGGCCAGAGGCTCAGGGGCGGTGAGAGGCTTCACCAGAGACAGAGTGGGGAGCAGAACAGGCAGATCAACGAAGTACACTGCTGAGGGGAGCAGCGGGCGGGTCAGGAGAGGTCTGGCTCGCCATGTGGTCTCCTCCGGGGCAGGCGGCAGACAGGAATCGAACTCATGCGGAAGTGGCTTCAGATTCTCAGTGCTGTGCTTTAACCCGCTGCGCCACCAGGGAGGGCCTAAAAGATGTATTTTTTTAATATTTTTTTGTACCAAACCTTTTATTTATTGTTTATAGATTGAAAATTGTAACTATGCTGTGGAAATTGGAAAGAATATGGCCAACTTCTCCTTGGTAGGCATTGCTGGACAGGATCTAAATGAAGGGAATGCCACACTTACACTGGCATTGGTATGGCAGCTGATGAGAAGGTAAAAATCTTAACCCATTTATAGCAATACCATAAGTTTCCTTCAACAAGTTATTTGAAATATATACAATGCAAAATATATTAATTTTAAATGATTTACTGTTAAAAGTCTAGTTTTTATAAATTATACTTTATTTTAAAAGTGGTTCAATCTCTAGATACATAATCATTTTTTTATCAATGTCTCTTGAAAACTGCTTATAAGTTGTTTTAATTTTTTAAAATACCATATAGTAGTTTTTTGTTTCTCAGCTTTGTAACTTTGGAATGTAGTCAAGTGCAAATACCAGACTAAAATTAGAAATATTTGTTAGAACTGAAGTATTTTTTAAATATTTATCTGAATACTGATGTAAATAATGTGTGAGTAAATTTCACCCCTCTCTGTCTAAAATATACATCTTTTCTTTTCCAGATACACATTGAATGTGTTATCAGATCTTGGAGAGGGTGAAAAAGTAAATGATGAAATTATTATTCAATGGGTCAATCAGACTCTTAAAAGTGCAAAGAAGAAAACTTCTATTTCCAGCTTCAAGGTAGTCAAAAGTTATTTAAAACTATTTTTAGTAAAACATTTAGTTAGGAAGGAATTTTATATGGAATCACATTGGTTTAGGTTTAGAATTTCAAAGTTAAATCTCAGAAACACACAAGTGATGAGCTTAGGCTTACTAATTATTACATGGGTAAAACAAAAATACTCAGTTTGAATTCCTGTATTTTTATTTGTTGTCCTACTGAGTCCAAATGCCAGTTAACTATTATTGACTTTGGTAATCTAATCTTAACAAGAAAGTCATAGAGCCAAAAAATCAACTGTCAAATGAAAACCATAAAAGCCTTTGTTTATATAGGACCATACTGTTTTGTGCTCCCTTAGCAGCAGTCTCAGAATTGTATTGACATCATTTCCAAGGCATAACAGAGCCAACCAAACCGATTCAAGTGGGAATTAAGAAAACTGGTAGGAAAAAATATCTTCTCATCTGGCTTCATAATGGCACTTAGCACTCACTTCCAAGCACTTGTAGATGATTCATAAAGCACTCAAAATGTAATCTGTACATACATACCCACTAATTTTCATGCATTTCCATTGTGTTTTGCTCTTGCATGCAAGCTGATGTTACCTGCAAATAAGCATGCCTGCTTGTATATATTCATTCAGTGAAGTTTGTGTTTGTGGTTTTAATATATATGAAAAATCAGCAGTAAATTAGTATTCTTTAGTGAGGTAAGATTGCAAATATATGAAACCCTAAATGGTCCTGAGTTTTCTACCCTTGTTTCTGTTTTTGCCTTTGCAAAAGGCATATATTTTTAACAACATTATAGAGCATAAAAAAATGTCAGAAATTAATAAATTAAATTAAATCTTTTGTACCTCACCAAAAACTAAGTCCCAAAGTGGTTTAGTCACTGGCTATGTAATACCCTGAGTGACTATTATGTCCTATTCAAGAAAGGAAGTAAATAAGAAGATATCGCTGTCTGCGGAACCAGCAATTCCATGGAAATCAACTAAGGGAGTAGAGCATATAAGATGTAGTAGATAGAGACATTAGCAGCTATATCTGAACAGCTGAGCTATACCTCTTGATGATAAACCTATATTTACTTCTGACTTGCCATTTAGTATCTGTGTGAATTTGAGCAAGTTATTAATTTCTCTATGTTTCATTTCCCCCATATTTAATATGGACATACTAATATCTGCTTTCTGGTTTTCTTGTTAAACTAAACTAGTCAAAAATTGTGAAGAGCTCATTAGTATCTTGCACATATAAAGGGCTTAAATAAATGGGGGGACTTACTACACTATTGGTACTGCCAAAATATAAATAACATCATGTGTTGAAGAGGTTCCTGCTGAGCTTTGTAGGGAACCATAGTAGCTACATTACTGTTTTTCTCCTTTTATTTTAAAAAATGACAGGACATGGAATGGAATAGTGTTCTAATAGCAATGTATATTAAGTTAAGAGAAACAGATGATACAGTCCATTATCTTGAAAAACAAGCCAAACTCTAGGCTAGTTGTCTTTAGGATTATAGAAGTAGGGCCCTGCCTGGTGGCACAACGGATTAAAGAACAGCACTATGAAGCTATCCACAGCTATTGCAGCATGAATTTGATCCCCTCTCACACCCTGTCTCTGGCCTATATCCCAGATCTCTACAAAAATAAATAAATAAAATAAAAAGTAAAAGGTCTTTCACTGGTAATACATAAAACTGGGAAGTTGGAAGATAGACCAATTTTTTTGGACATAGGAAGATAAGGTGTAATCACTAGAGACTTTCATTTTTCACAAGGTGAATCAAAGAAAATAAGTAGAAAAATCTTTGTTTCCTAAATCTAAATGAATACTCAAAATAACACAAAGGACTTAAACTTTCAGCTCTAAGATGACTAATGTCTGAAGATCTAATGTAAAACATGGCAACTATGATTGATAATACTGTATTATAATTTTGATGTCTGCTAAGAAAGTATAACTTAAATAATATCACATATACCAAATATACATATGGCAGTGGTGACAGATGTGATCATCCATCCATGGAGAGAATTTGGGAAGAAATCTTTCATAATGTATAGGCATATTAGTTTATCAAAAAGTATACTTTGAATACCTTACAATTTTGTCAACTGTATCTCAATAAATTTGAAAAAAAGAAATGAGCAAAACAATTTTCCCAAACTTAAAAAATCTACAAGTATGTAAATAGTCAATTTGTAGTGAAATAAACCACTTGTTTCTGAATTATCATATAAATATATTAAAATTAATCATATAGAAATTTCAAATGTTAAACATAAATATTAATTTTAGAAACTATTATGGTGATATTAGAGTCACCTAGAAAGCTTATTAAAAAGTATAGACTCCGGCCCTCCCTGGTGGCGCAGCGGGTTAAAGCACAGCACTGAGAATCTAAAGCCGCTTCCGGCTTGCCCGCCTGCCCCGGAGGTGACCACATAGCATGGCAGACCTCTCTCTCCTGACCCGCCCGGTGCTCCCCTCAGCAGTGTACTTCGTCGATCTGCCTGTTCTGCTCCCCACTCTGTCTCTGGTGAAGCCTCTCACCACCCCTGAGCCTCTGGCCTGT
>NW_004567115.1:6391480-6399200 GCF_000260355.1 Condylura cristata | reverse complement strand
GGGACCTTAATTTTTAACTCTACTTCCACTACCTCCAAAAAATCAGTTTCATGAGATGGACAGTCCTGATAATGAGGAATATACATTTTTCTAAAAATAATTTTTTAAATGTGATTCATACATGACCTCTAAAAGCAACCTGTTATTCTTTTTCATATGGCTTCAAATGTGTCAAATATTTATTAAGAACCTACATTTGGCTAGGAGCTTTATTACATGCTTGCTCATACATTACCTCAATATTCATGAATCTTGTCATTCTCACTTACAGTGGTTAGGAAAAGATGCTTTTGACTTCAGTAACAGAAACAGTTTAAAATGGTTGCAACTAAAATGAAAGATAGTCTATAAGAGAAATCTAGAAGAGAAGCAAGATGGTTTTCATCTTTATTGTATGATAGCTGCAAGCTTGAGAAGACTCATTCTCTCATTTATATCCAGCAGGAGGGGTTACTGACTTCACATACCTCTTCTTAATTAGTAAATTGTCCACATTAAATAGAACTGAGCCTAAATTAAATTATTGGGGTTATTCTATTTGGCTTACTTAGACCAGTGTTTTCCAATTTTTTTTTTTTTTTTTAAAGATTTATTTATTTATTCGTACAGAACTGGGGTACAGGCCAGAGATGCGGAGGGGTGAGAGGATTCACCAAAGACAGAGCGGGGAGCAGAACAGGCAGATTGATGAAATACACTGCTGAGGGGAGCAGCGGGCGGGTCAGGAGAGGTCTGCCTCGCCATGTGGTCGCCTCCGGGGCAGGCGGGGATCGAACTCATGTGGAAGTGGCCTTAGTTTCTCAGTGCAGTGCTTTAACCCGCTGTGCCACCAGGGAGGGCCCTTTCCAATTTTTTTTAATTATTGCAATTTTCTTCCTCAACACCCTTCCTCCTCCAAAATTGTAATGCCATAGATGTTATTGTATGTTTGCTTATGCATTGTATGCTCTATACATAAAAAATATGTTTATTACCTTACCCAATGACAATACATGGCCTAGAGTAGTTCAGGATCCCCCCCTGGAGCTGTGGATAAAGTCTGATTTTCTTGAGGATATGTCTATGTAAGGAAGGTATGGTTATAGAGCAAAAATGTAGATTGTGAGGATGGTGAAAGTAGTAAAAGTAGAAAGTTCCCTGGGCAGGTGATCAAGCTAAGTGACAGAGCAAATAATTTGTTAAATTTAGACAGTTAACTTTTTATTCTGCTATGGAAGTAATATAAAAAACAGAGAGAATTTTGGGAAATACAATCAGGCAAACAT
Organism: Condylura cristata; assembly: GCF_000260355.1. Taxonomy (NCBI): domain Eukaryota; kingdom Metazoa; phylum Chordata; class Mammalia; order Eulipotyphla; family Talpidae; genus Condylura; species Condylura cristata. The sequence goes on along the minus strand of NW_004567115.1, from coordinate 6,397,935 downwards.
GGTTTCAAATACTGGTTTTGTTCTTAGATCATATTCAAATACTGGCTTTGAAGAACTTCATGTTCTCCGTCTTTGAAAGAGAAGTGTTATTTCTTTATTACCAGGATGTTAGTAGGACTAAACACTAAACATGTAAAGCAAGACTAATGCTTTTGGAAATGTTAGTTCCTTTCCACTAGTATTTTCATTTCACATTCTGAAAAAACGTTAGGGAAGGCTTAGGAATCCTTGGTTTAGGAAATAATATTACTAGAATTTGTGAACTTGATTTACAATTCATCACTTTCCACTCAAAAGTTATTTATTTTTTACTGCATGGATTCTATAGTTAGCACTGTTTAGGAATTGTCATATCCACAAGACTTATTTAGATATGGTGACAACTCTGTGCACTGTAATCTCTGTAAAGACTGAAAGAAAAGCATGTTTTAAATAGCTCATGATGTATATTCCTTTTTGCAGAAAAGCTGAATGTTTGGCTTAAAGAAAATTTATAAATTATACTGTTATGGTTATAATCAGAAAAGTCTGATATTTATGAAAATTAAAAGATGGTTATACTTTATTTTATAGGACAAGTCTATTAGTACAAGTTTACCCGTCCTAGATTTAATAGATGCTATTGCACCAAATGCAATTCGTGAAGAGATGGTCAAGCGACAAAATTTATCTGAGGAGGACAAGCTAAACAATGCTAAGTAAGTCTTTTGGCTTATATGAAAACATAATATGAAAACAACTGATTCTTTCAAATCCTTTCAAGTAAAGTTACTGTGTTAGTATTTTTCAGTACAATTTGTATAAGAGTTAATGACTTATAAATTTAACATTATTTTACAGTTAATCTTATCAATATTTTCACCCTTTCATTAAAATTTATTAAGTGAAAGCATAATAGGTAAAAAATACCAAGATATTTTTCTTGTCTTTTCAAGATACGCGATTTCAGTTGCTCGAAAGATCGGTGCCCGGATCTATGCCTTACCTGATGATCTTGTAGAAGTGAAACCAAAGATGGTCTTGACGGTGTTTGCATGCTTAATGGGAAAAGGGTTGAACAGAATAAAATAATGAATCATTTAATATGATTTTCTGCCACATCAAAGACATCAAATGCCTCAGTTTACAAATTCTGAATTGTAGTGGGTATGTAACTAGAGATTCTTTATGTACTAAAAATAGTTGCGTAATTAATTAATTCATTATCCTGTTCATACTAGTTAGAATTTGTCAGCCTTTTTGGATAATACAGATAATTGATGTTGGTAATAGAATGTTCATTGTTAAGCTGATATTTCATGATTAAATTATTTTTGTTTCTTTGAAGTCTCATTAAAACAAGACTAACTCATTTTTCATGGTTCAAAAAAGATCAGTGCAAACATTTTATGCATGTCCTGCTATGAAAGGTGTTTTGATTTTATGTGTGTATGTGTTAATTTTGATCATAAATGTATCCCAGGTCATAATCTACTTTCCTTTATGTAAAGTAATCTAAAACTTTTAACTTTTCTGTAAATTTCTACATTATCTAAAATTTGTAACAGATTTTGTTCATTAACATTAAAATTTTTCATATATAAGTGTTCTTAATCCATACATGACAAACTTTTTACTTAGAAGTCAGTAAGTAGCTTTTTACTTAAAATTTAATTTTAACTGCAGTGATAACTGTGTGTGTGTGCATATATATACATATATATGCTAATTTGGTAATACATTAACTGACACGCAGCATATATATGTTGTTAGGATGTTATTAGAGAATGTGTATGAATGTGTGTGTGTGTTGTGTCTGTGTGCGTTTGTGTATAGCACTTGATTTACCCAGATTTTCTTTAAAAATATGTATAATTGGTCAGTCAGTCAAGCCAATCATTAAGCATTTATTGTGTCCCCCTGTTGTGTAACACTTTCCAGTTTGTAGATATCTGGCATATGAAGATTCCTTTTTAGAAATACATATTTTCGATGTGCATATAGTTACTTTCAACTGACTTCTTCCAATTATTTATAGTCAAACCCTGGCATCTCAAGACATGTTGACACTATACCGTTAGCTTCAGAGTATCTGTGTTAACTTTAATCTCCTCTGAAGCCTAAGTAATTTAGAATATGTCCACTGAATATTGTTAATAGAAGGTAACAGAACATAATATTTAACAGAGTATTTCTTATTTTTTCCACAACCTCCTACAAAAGGGCACTGTTTGGTGAATAACTAAAGCTTCAGCTCTACTTTTGTCTCACAAATTAACAGCAGACAATTCTGCTAGCAAATCTGCTCCCTACATCTTCCACTGTTAGTGCCACTGCTGTGCAATAAAAATCCTAACTGTGAATGAGTAGCGATAAGTCCCATTTCTACCATTGATTAAAGCATACATATGGGAGAGAGATTGCACATGCGTTCAGACTTTTTAAAATGAAATCAACAAGTGGAATTTTGAACTATGTTCTTCAATAAGAGAATTCTTTTTCTATTTTGATGATTGCTTATGTATATGAACATTAAGATACACTTCTATCTCTTGTGAGATTTAAATCAGATCCCTTCTTTTGATTTTTTTACCATTATATATTTCAGATTTACACAAAATTTGGCATTTTAGAGTATTTTTCTCCTAAAGTATATTTAATAAAAATTTTGTGTATGTACAAATGAGTCAATATTGATTTCACTTAAAAAAAAAATGATACAACTATGAAAACTAACCTATCCTAAATATATATTCAAGAGAGGAATTATTTTCTTTTTTTTTTTTCAAGTTCTATTTATTTGTGCATACAGAACTGGGGTACAGGCCAGAGGCTCAGGGGCGGCGAGAGGCTTCACCAGAGACAGAGTGGGGAGCAGAACAGGCAGATCGATGAAGTACACTGCTGAGGGGAGCAGTGGGCGGGTCAGGAGAGGTCTGCCACGCCATGTGGTCACCTCCGGGGCAGGCGGGAATCGAACTCATGCGGAAGTGGCTTTAGATTCTCAGTGCTGTGCTTTAACCCGCTGCGCCACCAGGGAGGGCCCGGAATTATTTTCTTTTTAAAGCTTTATTTATGCATATAAGAACTGGGGTGTAGGCCAGAGGTGTGGGGAGAGGGTGAGGGGCAGTGAGAGGATTCACCAGAGACAGAGCGGAAGTGAACAGGCAGATCTATAGTGAAATACACTGCTGAAGGGAGCAGCCGGCCAGACAGGATAGGCCAACTGCAGCATGTTTATCAGCCCCCTGGCCTGTCATTGAACTCATACTACAGTGGCTGGCAATAGCTGGCTCAGGGGTCTTTAACCCCTGAGCCACCACGGAGACCCAAGAAATAAATTCTAAATGAACCAGTTAAACTATATATATATTAGATTTGTGGGGAATGAGGTGGTTCTTTGGTTCTTTAATTTTCATGAAGACCAACTCAAAATTTTATGAGTGAGTCAATCAAGTCACAAATTGTGGTCCAGGTACAATGCTAGACACTGGGGATCTGGCTTAGAGAAAGACATAACCTAACCTCATAAATCTCATAGTGAAGAAAGACTATAAGCAAATGGGAATTTTAGATAGTGTTAAATGCAGTAGAAGAAATGAGAGTAGTGTAACAGAGACTGGGATGAATTTAGTTTGAATGGTCAGGAAGCCTTTCCTGAAGATTTATTATTTGCACTGAGATAGGAATGATTAAGAGAAAGTAGGTGATAAAGGCTCAGCAGAGGAAACTAGTACAAAGGTGAAACAAGAAGAGTTTTGTAGGGACCTGAAGAAAAGGAATAGGCCAATTTGGTGTAGGAGCAGGGAAGGAGAGGTAGAATTTGGCGGTCTGGACAGGCCATTCTACCTATAAGACTAAGTCTAAAGCTGAGGTTTCCCATTTTTAGGGAAGTTGTGATGGTTTTTCTGTTTAGTATCTATAATTTGGTGATTTGCTTAGATTAATTTACTACTTCTGAATTTTATATGCCATTGTGTATTATAATTGTCATTAGTTGTCATTTCACATATGAAAAATAGCCATCATAAAGGGGATGCTAAAATTGTCAAATTTATTTTGTGTAAGGAGAATACAGAGGCAAGAAAGGATATTCTGTATCTAAAATGATTTTAAATGACTGTCAATGAACAGGATATTTTAAAGTACTGGCTTATGTTGGAGGAGAGAAAATGCACTAAAAACTTTAGAATGTCTTCTAGGATGATCTACTCTAGTACGTTAGGATGTCTCTGACTCTAAGAGATTAATCTCGCTCCTGTTAAGAGTCTTATGGATATGAATGCCTACATTCACAAACTTAAAGAGGCTGCAGATTAAAGTGGCTTGTGTAATTCTGAACCACCTAACTTTTACCCTCAAAACTCTGAAGCTTTTGGATGGGTCAGTGTTAGAATTGTTTTGCTATTAATAGAATGCTGGACTACAAAGAGTATGTAAGTGCACATGTGGACACACACACAGCAAAAATATACCACTGTTGACTGACCACTAATGAGCAATTTAAACATTCTATCCAAGACACAATTTTGGAGTGATAAAAAAATTATAGAATGGGGGAGATTTATGATCTAGAGATAAGAACAAAAAAAGGTAAAATAAAGCAATTAACAAATGCTTGGAAAGTTGTGCAATATTGTCTATCTAAGACCTCTTAAAATGTTGTGCCAGGTTTCGAGTTTCCCAAAGACCACCAAGGAGCCGATTCCAATGCAAAGTACACGAGGGTCTTTATTGCAAGCTCGAGCCTGGGCTCCCAACATGCAGCGACAACGCAGCAGCCGAAGTTGAGAGCCCTGAGCTCAGGGAAGGCAGGGTTTTTATTACAGAAGAGGGGAGTTTCAGCCCAGCAGAGGGGAGTTTTTGCTCAGCAGTACATTGATTGGTGGACACTGAACAAAGTTATCTCATCGTAACCCAGTTGATCTATGCATGTAAGATGTGGCCTTCATTCACTACTCGGACCCACATACCTTAGGACATCTGGCATTTTTCTCATATGTACTGGTTACTTGCCTACTTGCTAATTGGCTGTTGCTATGGGATGAGCAAGATTAGGACATTTACAGTTAAACTCGGCCTTGGCTCCTTGTTGATAATTGAAACTTAGGCCTGGCTGGTTCAGAAGCATTCTGAAGGCTGTCATGGCGTCAGTCTGGTCTTTCAAAAAGAGCTCCAAAAAGGACCTTGAATGATGAGCACACTATATTTGGGAATTGGTGTTGACAAGGACAGTGATAGAACAAACCACTCTGAACAAGAGAAAGTACTTCCCTTGAGTTTAATATAATCACAAGTAAATTCATGCATTGCTTCAAAGTACCACTGGCTTTAAGTTTTTGTGGAAGCAACAGGAGTTACTGGAAACAAAATATTTTAGTTTGTGTTGCCTAGCTATAAAAGTGCAAGAAGCCGCTGTGTTGGTAAGAAAAAAAAAATACATATATATACATTTTTTTTTTCAAGGAAGTTAACAGTGTGTATCAGCGTTTGCCTAAAAGTAGGCATTTTTTAAAAATCAGATTTATGAATGTATAGCTATGTAAAAAACATTAACTCAAGAAAAAAAGTATTTTAAACTTTGGTAAACTGGTTTATGATATTAAATTGCATGACCTTACTGATACACATTAATTCACATGTAATTCAGGTGTACCATATGTAAGTTCATTTTTAGGATTTATTGCTTTACAACAGTGTATAAATTAGGGGAACAGGCTGAGGACACCTTACATCTGTGTAACCACGCCCCCACCACCGTTGTCTTTTACTGACGCTCCCACCACCGTTGTCTTTTACTATCAGGCCCCTTTCCTTTTGTTCCCACCCTCACCTTCCCAATCCTGCAATCATTTTTCTTGAGATTGTTTTTGTTTAGTTTTGTCAGTACCACCTTAAAAGGTCTTTAGAAATGAGGGCAGCTAGTCCAATGAAGTACACACACGTATGGCGGCACGGGGAGGACCCGTTACCTTCTAGAGGCAGAGGGCACCAGAATATGAAATCATTTGATAATTCCATATGAGGTTTACACTAGGTACAGTCAATTACTCGCAACTCTGTGTCCTGACTTAAAGGGGAGCAGGATAAGAGAGAGATGCTACCTCCAGGGCAACCGCGGTGCGTGATGCTGTAAGAGCCTTTTTCACCGCAGGGGTTAGCCTGGGGCAGTGACAAGCCCCGCCCCTCCACGCCTAGAGGTGGGGGCGGGGCGCATATAGGCTCCGCCTCGAGCCAGCCCTCCCCACTCCCCCACCGCAGGCCCCGCCCCGGCGTCGTCGCAATAGCCGAACGGAAGATGACGTGAGAAGAGTCGCGAACATCGCGCGCTGCTCGGCCAGCGGTTCCCACAGTCTGGAACCCGACGTGCGCCGAAGCGCCTCTCGGAGGTCCTCTCCCCCTGATCTCATCCTCACGCGGGCAGGGCCGCCCCCAGCGCGGCCCCTGCGGCTCCTGGCACGGCCCCGCGCTCGGCT
>NW_004567115.1:6350521-6391380 GCF_000260355.1 Condylura cristata | reverse complement strand
GCCCGGGCGCCGGCGGCTGGGGAGGGGGCGCTGGCCCCGAGGCCGCGCATGCGCCGCCACCAGCCTGGGGCTGTCGGTGGAGGGTGACTGCTGGCTTCGAGGGGAGGCGACGCCCTTTGGGGCCAACGGGCCGCACGCTGAGGCGGCCGTGGGAACGACTCATCCCTTTTCCAACCCTGGGGCGGGGCTGGGGTCGGGGTCGGGGCTGGTGGGGGCCCCGCCCCCGTCTCCGGGCCTGCCCCCTTCTTGGGCCGCGATGATGGCGGCACTGTACCCGAGCACGGACCTCTCGGGCGCCTCCTCCTCCTCCCTGCCTTCCTCCCCATCCTCCTCTTCGTCGCCGAACGAGGTGATGGCGCTGAAGGATGTGCGGGAGGTGAAGGAGGAGAACACTCTGAATGAGAAGCTTTTCTTGCTGGCGTGCGACAAGGGTGAGAGCTAGGCCCCTTTCTCTGCTTCTGGACGCCCCTGCCCTTCACACCTTATTCTCCCCCAGCCTTAGCTCCCTCACCCTCGTGCGTTCGTTCCGTCTTCCTGCCGCGCCCGTTTTCTGCCAGCCACCCAGCGCCGCCTCTGCCCGGTGCGTGCCCGGCAGGAGCGGCTGGGGCTGCCATCTCTGGGCGCGCCACCTGCACGGTGGCTCGGGTCGTGAGATGCGATGTTCGGGTAGCGTCCTGGGGAGCTGGACCCTAGGATTTTAGCCGCATCTCTGTTGCCGCCCTCATAACGGACTTGTCTATTTCTCCGCATTTCCGTTCTGTTCTTTCTGGAAAGACGGGTTCTCTGCTTCAGACCTTCCAGTCTGAAAATTAGGGTCTTCTTTAGGATTCTTGGTGTGCCTGGGCTCTTCTCTGCATTTTTCCTTTTTCTTTAAAACCTCGGATCATCTACTTCAGCATCCTTGTGCCTTGGTGTTTCTATTTTCTATTACTGTTGAATGGGATTAGGTGTGCCAGTATCGTAGATGTGATATCTGAAATAAGGACGGGACTGCGGAAATTCTGCCAATGACCAAACTCTCTCCAAATACAAAAAAACTTTGTTCGTACTTTTTGTTGGAGATAATGTTTGGGTCTTCTTTGAGAAATAAAGCTAGCGCAAAATAATTGCAAGATTAAGAAAAACAACTGGCTGTATCTAGTATATATATACATATATGTTATAAATTGATTCCTATATATAAAAGTCAGTGTTATGGCCATAATAATCTCCTTTAAGCATGCTTTCTAAACAGAGAGGGGTAATGAATTGCCCTAAGACTTCATTTATTTCTTGAATGTTAAAAAAGTGCTGTAAATGTTCTCCTTAATTTTTTTAGCTTGCCTTACAATGGCCATACTAGGGAAACTTTAGAATCATGCAGACTTCCAAGACAAATCCAAAGAGCAATTTAACACTGTCCTGTGAAAAGACTGAAGTGCAGAAGGAATTTTGTTTGTACCTGTGAATGTTTTAATAAGTGACGGGCCTCTAACTGCTTTTGAAATTATTTACACAGATTTTTGAGAACACATAGACATGTAAACAAAATTCACCCATGTTAGTTGTCAAGTTTTGTTCTTATGTATTAGTCTTATATTATGAATGCATTTGTTAAAGTCTACCATGGGCACAACTTGAATTATCTTGGAATCATAACCATTTCTATATAACCTCACAAATTGTCTGTGGATTTTGTAAAATTGTTTAGCATTACTGGTGTGAATTGCCCTCTCTTCAAAATTTTGAGAGTGAAAGGGAAAAGATGCAGCATACTGAACAATGATTACTTTCAAGCAAACAGTGTATCAAGGGGATTTAACATTCTTGTCAAACTGAGGACAGGAATGTCAAGAGAATATGACTGGAATAAGGAGTTGTGTAATGTGTATATTTTGGATTACTGCATGACATATCTCAAAAGCATTTTAACATGTTTTTGAGGCATATCCAGTAGTACCAGTTGACATAATTGGGAATTCTTTGTCAACTTTCCAGTTTATAACATCATTAAGATTTTTGGAGTGATTTGAATTTTGGAGATGGGGTTGAAACTATACTTACTCTCTCCCCACCCAAAAAAATTTTCTTTTGTTTAATGAGTGAGATGAAATAGAGGTATTTCCTATTTCAGGTATGTTGAAATCCATTCATTCTTGGGCTAGATTTGAAAAAAGCATACGTTAAAATTTTAGTGTATGGGCAACGTATTTAAGTTAGGGCAATGTATTTTTGTTGTTTTATGTTTGTATTCACTAATGTTGTTGAACCAAAGCTTTCTGAGGCGAATTTACAGCTTCCACTTAAGGTTTCCCCTGCTATGCAAAGGTAGAACATTTCTTTTTGGTATGATTTGGTAGACTGGGGAAGGATTAAGAGGGTTTGGAAATGCTATTATTATTAATGTATGGAAAATTTTCAAGCTATTCTGACCCAAAAAAACTACCTACCAAATCATACCAACTATTAATGTTCTTTGGATAGCAAGGGAAACTATATTGGAGGCTTTGTCAGACTTAGTGGCGAACAGCTCATTAAACTAACAACTGAGGTAGAGTGCTCATGCTTTAAAGAGGTCATTTCATTAATCCTTAGAACCCCATGAGCCAGAGCTGCTACTATCTCCATTTTGCAAATGAGGGAAATGAGGCTTAACAAAATTTAAAAATTACTTTATCCAAGGTTATACTAGGAAGTACTAGAACTCAGATCTGTCTTTGAGCCTGCTCTCTTCATTGTGTTGTTATACTGCTCTAGTTATACTTAAATGAATGGAAATCACTGTGTTAGAATGGTCCACATTTGGATTTATTAATTGGAGATTAAACTTGCTTTTTATGAACCTTATAAACCTTGATTTTTACAGATTACATTTATCTAATAAAAGTCAAAGGAAGCATGATACTTTTGTAGTACCAGGGCAGAACCATTGTAGAATGTCTGTTTCTCATTCTTTTCAATTAGCAATCTTACTATATATTTGCAAAATGTGCTAAATATGTTCCTTTTAAGAATTCCCTAAGCAGCAGTTGTGGCGATGATATGGTTATATGTGATGTTAGTACCTGGATGGCTTTTTGAAAGGTGTGTACAGATTAAGGTGTAAGGAAAATATAGGAGAGTGGAAAGAAAAAGATCTTATGGTTTATACAGTTGTCTTTTTGTAAATGATTCATTAGATGCGGGCAAGTCCTGGTGTAGGTAATGGCCACTTGAATAGTGGCTGTTCATATAACTTGAAAGTGGATCAAAATCAAAAGTAAAATTACTTCTTTTCTGTTTCTAAAATTTTAAGGCAAAAGTGAATTGAAAGTTCCTATGTCAGTGATCTAAAGTAAAATCTGGGACCTTCATGTAAATTCTCAGGGATTACTCTCATATTCTTTTTGGACATAAAATACTGCAGTGTAGAAATAAAGATTAATTGAAACAATAACTGGCTATAAATGTGTTGTTTTATAATATATTAAATAGCAGTTAAATATCTTTTTCCACTCTTCTTGTGAGTTAGTATAGTAATGAGAGTTAGTATAATATAGTGTAGAGTTGATATAATAAACCATGAGGTGTGTATGGTTTACTTCAGGCCTACTGGCCGGAGAAAGTTAATAGGATTATTTGGGGAGCATATAAACTAAATACAGTTCTTGATCTTTCATTTCTTTTAAAGTGCCTGTTAAAATGGTTGCTCTTAGTGTATTAATGAGCTAAAACCTTACAAGACCTTTAATTTGTTGATAATCAGTTGTGTAGAGAAAATGAAAAGGATTTTGTCTGGATTCAGTACCTGCCAACTTTTCATAAAAAGCATGTGCAGGAAATCTGATTTGCAGTTAATATCAGGAGACCCTTCTTGAAGTTTACTCCTAGGGTCAGAGGAAAGGTATGGCGAAAGTTGAATTTTACCTTTATTTTTGGGCTCAGACTAGAGTCTTGGTGTCATCTTTTTGGTATTTGCTTCATTGTATGGGAGGTTGTGTTGATGATTAAATTCCTAGGTAAGCTGTGCTTACCTTTGGGGAGAGGATGCTTTTACACAATGTTTCTGGAAGAAGTAATATTAAGCTTCTGTTTTAATAACACCTTAATTTAATGGGATATTTTTACAAAGCCATTTGAGAAGAAATTTTGAAGTGTAGGGTTGGAGAGAAAAGCAGTGGGAAAAATTGTACAGAGCAGGTATTGCTAAGAAGTCATTTAATTAAGGAGCACCTACTGTAAGCAGGTGTGTGTTTTGAGTGAAGAAAACTTTGCTGAACGAAGGTAAGGGGTGTACTCTAATGAAGATTCTGCAGGCACTTCACAATTGACATTAAACTTAGCATTTAAGTAATTTGTGCAGGAGAGTTTTTTAAAATCACCAATCTTACCAAAAATACATGGTTCTTGGTTATTTTAACAAAACCACTGTTAAATTACTAAGTATTGGTTGGATGGTTTGTAACTGATTGTGTTGAGTGACGTAAGTGCTTTGCAGTACTGTAATACTATTACATCTCAGTAATAATTCCACAAGTGTGTTGCTTTCTCTAAGTCATCATCTGAATATATTAAGTTCTTAACTGTTAATGTACTGGAATGGTACTTTATCAAGAAATAATTGGATATATCGTTATCCTTTAGGAATACTCCTTTGTGCTTTTTGTAAGGAACAGTAAGGAGAATATATATGTTTGTGTCCAAAAGCTGTTGTGCCCAATAGCTGAAGGGAAGAAGCAGTGCTCGATTTGATTTAAATGGCCTATTTGTGATTTGAAAGATGGAATAGTCTCAGTATGTAGTATAGCTTTTATCCTGGGGAACCACAAATATATAACCCAAGCAAAACCCCTTTACTAGAGGAAGCATCTTGTAGATTAAAATTTTTGTATGGGTATTGTCCTGTGCTGTAAATATATTTTTCATAACTGACTCCACCAAATTTAATGACACTGAAAAGTTTAACATATAGGAGTTAAGCTGAAATATGTAATGAGTAGCTCAAAGGCAATCACTGAGGTGGTAAGTCCTAACTTAGGAGGCTAACTGAATTATTAATAAAAATTCTAGTTCTGTGTCAGTATAGTTGAGATTCATGGAATTCCTTTGGGCTCCAAAGCTTTGTGATCTATAAAGTGGTCATCAGCAGTATTAATTCATAACTTCTATTAATTTAAAAAAAAAGTGTTTTCTTGTCATATGTATGGCCCCATCACTAATTCTTTTATCTTTTCTAGCTTAATCTACACAGACTAATAGTATATTTTCCCAGTGTGTACATATATATATATATGTAAAGTGATACAGTAACTCCTTCATGAAACTTATGACATACTGGATATAAACTGAAGTTTCATATAAGTTACAGCATTGCTATGCATTGGACTTAAGTCATATATCAGGTTCTAATCATAAAATAAGCTTGATTTTAATTCTAATAGATTCAAGAAAATGCTATGTGTATTTTTTAATTTATCAAATAATTTACTGTAAAAAGTCAGCACTACTGTTATGCTCGTTTCCATTTGATATTCATTAGGACAGTAGTCTTTAACAATCACAAACAACTAAGAAATTCTGGTGATGATATTATTCAAAATTTTTTAATGTTTTTAATTTTGAAGGTTTCATTTACAACATACAAATATTCAAAAATGCATTGGGGCCTGTGGTAAACATTGGGAACATTGGGTTTTGCACATTTGGTAAAACTATATTTTAAATCATTTCACTGTAAAAGTCTTGCTTTTTTTTTTTTAAAGAATTTGATTCAAACTAATTTGAAGTTTGCTGTAGAGTTTGTATAGTATTGCCTCTATTTGAGATCCAACATGTAACTGTCTATCTCGTTCTATATATAAAAACTTCATCATTCTTTTTCCTCTTAATAGTAAAATCTGTTTTTAGTGTATTTGGTAATAGAATTTTACAGTTCCACACTCAAAAAGTTTGTTATGAAATTTGATTTGAAAAGCTTTACAGACTTTTTGATAGGTAAATTCTCTCACACTTTGCAACTAACTGAAATTTGGTTACTATAAAATTAAACTGAACATTAATCCTCCATGACAGTACTGTTCGAAGTTACTACAATAAGAAAATAAAAAAAGGTGTCAGTGAAGAAAAGATAGAATTGCCTATTTTTTTTTTTAAAGACTTATTTATTCATGCGTACAGAACAGGGTAGAGGCCAGAGTTGCAGGGATGAGAGGATTCACCAGAGACAGAGTGGAGAGCAGAACAGGCAGATTGAGCAACTACACTGCTGAGGGGAATAATGGGCAGTCAGGAGAGGTCTGCCACACCACTGAAGTGACTATGGCTAGCGAACAATGCTGTGCTTTAACCCTCTGTGCCACCAGGGAGGGCCAGAATCACCTCTTCTTAATGGCTATTGTTCCATTTCTCCATTGTATTTCTCTGCATTTATTTCAGAAATGGCCAGAGTAAATTTGTAGCTAAAGATCCATAAAATTACCTTAGTATTTAAATACTGTTTCATTTAAAAAAAATGTTGATTAGGACTTACTACATTGATTTCATGACAGCTAGTGGGTTACAGCCTGCAGTTTGAAAAATACTGGTCTAGAAAGGTCATAGTGGGTGAATGGAAGAGTGACACAAGGTAAATTGAGATGGCAGTAAGTCCCAAATCCTGTAGGGTTTATAACCAGATCCCCTGTGACCCCCAGAAGCCCCGGGGCAAGGTAACTTTGTTGGGGCTGAGGCCCTCTGCCCTCAGCTGAGGCTCTCTGGCATCAGCCCACTCCCTGGCCTAAGTGCAGGCCTACCTGGCCTTTCTTCCTTTTATATCTGCCTCTAGAATTCTAAAATGAGCCAATCAGATGTGAGATTACCTCATTAGTTAAATATTTGGGTTAAAAAATGAGTTGATTGGTGGTTCCCCATGGCCACTGAACAGGAGCCAGGAGAGCCCGGGAAGCGAAAGCCCTTTAAACTTCTAGGCATTTTAGATGTTGAAAATATCCCCTGGTCCGGGATTCAATATTATATGGCTCCTTAGGATCTGTTGTGGCTGGCCTTGGACATTTTTTGTTAGCTAGTAGGATTAGAAGATCATGTGATGTTGGAGTAGGAGGATTTTCTTGGTAATATTAGGATGCTAGTTCCATTGTAGGTACAATTATGCAAAACAAAGAATCCAGGAAAAAATTGCCAGAGAAGGAATTAAAAATAAAGTTTTATATGAAAGTACCCACTTTGATCCTGGCAATAGCAGAGCTGAGCAACCTCGGGCGTAGAAGTCCCAAATACAACGGAAGTCAGTGTGAAAAAATATACATCTCCCTTTAATGTACCATAAAGCCTCAATCAAGCCAATAATTCATGTGTAATGTGCATTTTATTTATTGCCAGTATGTCCTATGGTAGATTATGCTTAAAATATCTAGAAGGAAATGTATGTGAAACTCTGCATGACATATACCTCAATAATATATTTAAAGATACATCATCCAAAGCAAGGATAGTGAAGGCAAGGATAAACAGCTGGGACTACATCAAGTTAAAGAGCTTCTGTACAGCAGGAGAGACACTACACAAAACAGAGAAAATATTTGCACACAATTCTAATGACAAAGGACTGATCGCAAAAAGTAAAGTGAACAGCTACAAAGACACTTCTCCAAAGAAGAAATGCAGATGGCCAGCAGGCATATGAAAAAATGTTCCTCACTTGTAATAAGGCAAATGCAAATTAAAACCACAATGATATACCATGAGAATGGCACATATTAAAACAACTAGCAACAACAAATGTTGGTGAGGATGTGGAGAAAAAGGAACTCTCCTGCACTGCTGGTGGGAATGCAAACTGATACAGCGACAATGGAAAGCTGTTTGGAGATTTCTCAAAAGGCTGAAAATAGAACTTCCATATGACCCAGCAATCCCACTCCTAGGTATATACTCAAAGGACACAAAAAACGTTGATTCAGAAGGACACCGGCACCCCCATGTTTATTGTGCTCTATAATAGGAAAGACATGGAATCAACCCAAATGCCCAAAAATAGAAGACTGGATTAAAAAGATGAAGTACATATACACAGTGGAATATTACTCATAAGTCAAAAAAGATGAACTCATGCCTTTTTTAGCAACATGGATGGAGCTGGATGGAATCGTACTTAGTGAAGTTAAGTCAGAAGAAAAAAACAGTACTAGATGGTTTCACTCATAGCAAGAGTGTAAGGGATCGGTGTGGGGAAAAAAAGAGAGAAAAACAAATGTAATAGAGTAAAAACGAACAACTATAAACCAGAGACATTTAATGGGGTGAAAGGGAGAATGGGATAAGAACTGGGGTGGGATGAGTGCACTGGACTATGATAAAGGCACATGGGTAAATTGGTGGGAAGCCCATGGGGATTACAAATGAGATGAAAAAAAATTGCACAAAATGAGCAATGTAAAAAAAATTTAAATAACAATAAAAAAGAAATAGTTTTAAAAAATGAGCTGATTGATACTAATTGGTCCAGTCAGATGCTTGAAAATGGTCCAGTCAGGCTTGTAGGGTGCAGGACACTTAAGGGGACATAAGGTAGTACAAGACCCAGCTTTAGGCAGTGCACAATTAGACTCCAAAGAGAGAATAAGGGTTCTGTTTCCCACCTCCAAAGAAGCTGGTGCATCCAGTCTCTGAAGAGAGAATTCATTGAACCACTTTGAAGATGTCAGCAGTTGGCCTTTGAAGAGTGAGCATTCATTAAACTATCTTCAGGAGGATTCTGCTCACAGCCTCTGATGAGAGACTCATGGAACAGACAACCTCTGGGATTCACCAGACATTGTAGAACTTATAAGACTTTGTAGACTCCTAGAGTTCCATACTGTAGCCCTTAATAGAGACTTGGCTGCTGCACTTGCCTATAGCCCTGTCTCTGACATTACCTCCAAGGAGCACCACCTTCCCTCCTTATCTTTGTATGTTTTACATCTGACAGGTAAATTATCATGACGTTAAAGATAACTTTGTATTACCCATATTACTAATATTTATAGTAAATAACTAAAAATAGTACAAGTGTTCTGAAAGTATCAGGGGAATAGATTTTCTGTGGCTCATACAGTTTATAGGCTCAGGCTCAGTCCAGCATCTCCAAAAGCCAACTGCAGCCTTTGGTTCTCCAGCTCCACCTTCTGGTGCTGTTGAGTCCATTGCTCTCTGGTTCAGCATCAGGCTCAACCTTCAGACTGCTGCTGTGGGGTGCTGCATTGTCATCTAATGTTCCATGAATGACCTTTGCATAGTACTTCCGGGCACTGTGGACACTGTCTGGGGTCTTTGTTTTCTCCAATCTCCTATTTGTTAAATAAAGCCTTTGTTTGTTGGACCCTAATCCTGAGCTGTTTTGCAATTGTGCACATAGGTGAGAACCCCCAGGCAGTAACCTGTTACTCACCCTGAGCATGTATTGTTTAGTAATATTTAAGTATTAGCTTGTGCTATTTCAGGATTAGTAAGCCATAGTGAATATTCAGGCCTTTATGTAATGAAAATCTTGATTGTAAACTTGATGTGACTTGAATTTTAAAATGATGACTCTAGCTGCTGAGTGGAGGCTAGATTAAAGAGGATGGGGATGAGAGCATAGGTAGGCAAGCTACAGTTTATAGTCCAAATCTTCCTACTGCCTATTTGTATGTCCTTTGAGCTAAGAATATTTTTTCTCATTTTACATTTAAAATGTTTGGACAAGAATCAAAGAGTATTTCATAACGTAGAAATTATATGAAATGAAAATTGTAGTGTCTATAAATAAAGTTTTATTTGAACACTTTAGACCTTACTTGTTTACATATGGCTTTTTGTGTCGTAAAGATAAAGTTGAACATCTGCAACCAATATCTACCACCTGGGATGGTATCACCTGCAAAGGTTTACATATTTACTATCTGACCATTTAGAGAAAAAGTTTGTCAACCCTTAGAGTGTGAAGAGCTATATCAGTAAAGAGACTTGCAAAGTCACCTGACTGGGAGTAGCAGTACCCAATTGGGTGAACATGGCAGATATTTTGGAGAGTGGGCTGAGAAGACTTGTTTTTGAATTTATATATTGGTGGAATTGGTTTTCTTTTTCCTTTACTGAAGAAAAGGTAGCCATGAAACATAACATGTTACATTTCCTTATATATTGCAAAAGAAAAAAGATGTAACTCTTAAAAGCAACTTCAGCTTAAAATAAAAAGCATTTAAATATTAGTCTGACATAAGAAGACATTTTGAATTATAATCCTTGCTCAGTAATTAGTTCCTTGCAGAGTGTCACATATATTCTACTGTGTGCTTTTCCTGATCTAAGCTTATTCTATAGAGTATGTTGTTTTAAATAGCTTACAAATAAAAACTTAGATGAAAAGCTTAGGCTTTCAGTCTAGGTTTCCAGTAGGTTCTAGAACTGTAACTTGTACATTTTCATGTGAGTACTAGCTGTGACAGGGTGGAAATTTTTATTATTTTTATGACTAAAAGTTATTTATTTTGACTTTTAACTCTTACCCCCCCATATAATGCCCGTGACCGCAGTGAAAACAGTCTCAGAAATCTTAAATCTGGAATATCAAATATTTGCAAAAAGACCTTGTAAGCAACAGTATAAACAAATTGTAGCAGTTTTGTTGATTTATTATACCTGAAATTTATAAAATACAGGAATTATACAGCCTTCATATTTTTCTTTCTGCCTCTAGCAATATGACTGATGAGGTAATCTGAACTCTTCTGCTTCCAATCATCTAGAAATCCTTGCTAAATTAACACCCATTTAACTGAGCAGCTGTGCTTTCAACAAATTAAGGGAAATGCTCAGAGCCCAAAAATTAAGGAAAGATGTAAAACAGAGGGGTATGTGAGCCGACAAAATCATCTGCTTTGTGGGTGGTGCCAAGAATTGCTAGTCTAGGCATGATAAGGATTTTAATTTTAATGTCATATAGAAATAGGTTACAAAGCGGAAGGATTATACTTTTAGAAAGGCGGTGCCTGAGAACGGAAACCATCCACCTATAGGAACACTACAAGGAAGTTTGTAAATAAGACTTCCTTAAGAATCTATAGTCATAGTCCTGCTTCTTGTAGTCTTAGGTTTTAATTAATTCTGCCCACTTGGTTTGGGAATACCAAAACAGAAATTAATGTAAAGAAGACTGATAGAGTAGCAAAAACTCATTATTTGCGGAAGCAAAAAGCACCCTTATATGGGACACATTTTCAGAATTGGCTGTTAGTATTCCCACAGTTACGCTGCATGAAAATAAGTTTCCAGTATCCATTTAAAAAATTCAGAAGACCATCATCCATTACTACAAGTCAGTAGCAGGAATAAATAGGAATAAATCTCTCGAGATCTTTAGGTAATTATCATTTGGAGGCCATAAGTATGTTAAAATGACCAAGTTTAAAATAGAGAAATGAAAACATAAAAGGTAGCAGATATACAGAGAGGAATCCAATAAAATTTACAGAAATGAAGTCATTACAACTTTTAAAGTCAATAAATGTACTGAGGTACAAATGAGGGAAATGTACAGATAAGGGAAAATAAGTTAATGAAGGAGAGATCTTGAAGGAATCCTGGTTATAGAAAAGTGAGAAAGAGAATGAGAAATCTTCAGACAAAAAAGTTGGAATGATACTAATTTAACATGATCTGTAATAGGAGTTTGAATAGGAGAAAAATTAATTTGGGATAAAGCAATATTGAAGAGATTTGACATTAATAGTAATAAATTTTCACTCATCTATTCACTAGTTTCATCTAGTTTGTGAGTAAAGGGCATCACTTTGTGTAGTGGTAAGTTTTTATCATGGAGTGTCTAAATGTTAACTAATAGTGCTATGAGGAAAATGCTTTTTTTTTTTTTTGAATAGTTTTTTTAAAGGAACTAAGGAAATAAGCCACCAAAAAAACTAACATTCACCTTCCGAAATGTATGGGGTCTTTAAAGCCCTTGGTTAAAAATAATGACAGGATGACAGGTTTATTTGAAATATTAACAGTATCTCTTGCCTTTCTTACTTATTTAGTCCAATTCTAGTTTTCTCTATACTGTGAAATCATTGCTTCTGGGTTGCACTGTAATTCTTTACCTGTATCTTCTTACTCATAAACTTCTAAGGAACAACTGTATTTGCAAGTTACTTAACGTGGTTTATTCATCTTATGTTTAAATAGTGAAATAAAGCCCATCTGTTTTCTTTCTCTATTTAGCATTTTTCTTTTATTTTCTTTTACTACACCAGTTGGTGAGCAGACAGATAGCCTCTATGAAAATGCTTACCTCCATTATTCTTTTTACCCACAGTGAGTCAGCTGTTTTGATGTGGGCTGAAGTTAGGCAGAAAGTATGCTCCTTTCAAAATTTCACTGAGAAATATTCTGACTTTGGCTTGAACCAGCATGAATCCTGGTTTTCAGAGCTCTGGAGCTTGTGGAGCTGAATGATTCCCATGTCCTTCAAACAACTCCATTAATGAAATAGAGGATGTGTGTGTGTGTGTGTGTGTGTGTGTGTGTGTGTGTGTAGTTTGTAGAGGAGAGGAATTTTGAGCATCCTCTTTTTGTTACATACCCAAAAGCACATACTGCTTTTCCGAACTATGTTTCCCCCTGTATGCTCTCCTTATAATGTTTTCCACTTACTTCTAAATAACATTTTTAATCATTATGATGTGCATGTAAATGTGTGTATGTATTTGGGCTGTAAAACTTAAATCTTTAAAATTTTTTTTTAGCTTCCAGTGTGTGCTTTTGGTCATTCTATATTGCTTTACATATCTTCTAAAAGTTTCCTTACAATTGAACAGCTATAAATTTTAAGCTGACAAGTTTTATTTCAAAATGCACATTTAAAATTTTTCTACACTTATTTCTGCAACTGGTATATATTTTATTAGAGTATAAGTTTTCAGGAAGGAAAAATGTTCAGATATTCTTTGCACATTTCCGTATACAAATGAGTTTAGGTTTCTGATGTTTTAAATCAAGCTAAGATTTTCTTTATAGACATTTTTATTTAATATGTCATGGATATTAAATTATGTTTGTGTATTGTTATTTAGGTGACTATTATATGGTTAAAAAGATTTTGGAGGAAAACAGTTCAGGTGACTTGAACATAAATTGCGTAGATGTGCTTGGGAGAAATGCTGTTACCATAACTATTGAAAACGAAAACTTGGATATACTGCAGCTTCTTTTGGACTACGGTTGTCAGGTACAAGGCTAGATAATTCTATCCAGTAGCTTCTAAGTACTGTTAGATGTTCCATGTTTCTTTTTTATTTCCTAGTTTCTTCCATTCTTCTGTCCCTCCCTCCTTCCTTTCTCTCTTTCCCCTTATTTGGTTTTAAACCACTAAAAATTTTAAAAACAAACCTAAAAATCCTTTTTAAGTATATTTTAACTTGATAAATCTTTTTCCTGCCAATTTTCACTTTCCCTCCTTTGTATGTTTTACATCTGACAGGTAAATTATCATGACATTAAAGATTTGTATTACCCATATTACTAATATTTATAGTAAATAACTAAAAATAGTACAAGTGTTCTGAAAGTATCAGGGGAATAGATTTTTTGTGGCTTATACAGTTTATAGGCATAAGAACAAATTGCTTCTGACTCATAAAACAATTTTCAACTTGTTTCAATTTTTTCCTGTTAAGTTGTATTAAGTTTTCCTTTTCATTTGAAATATAATATTTGCTTGTAACTAAAGGTGAATAACTTTTTTTTAACTGGAAAATGTTGACCTTTCTGTTTATCTTCATATTTATTTGTTTGTTGGAAAAAGTAGTGTGTGATTAAGTTGTGAGAAAATTCAGTCAAGAGATTATGAAGGGTATTTAATATTATTTTCCTTCTTTCTTAGTTTGTTTATGGTTGGAAATTATGCTCTTTTTACTTCCAAATAGTATGATGTGGGCTTTGTTAGTGAGACTTTTCTTTTTGACTCATCAAGAAGCACTCAGAAAATTTAAAAGGTATAGATACGGTAGTTTTATGTACATGTTTACTGTCTCTATATTTGGAGTACCAGAACGACTGCTTTCCCAGCAATTTCAGCTATCCAGAACACCAGTGAGAATGAGAAAATAAATAAAAAATATCACTACGCAGCCAGAGTAGAGGCTACGAAGTTTCCCACTTCTGTTCATGAACTTTAGTCATAGGAAAGAGTACTTGTGAATTCCTCCATCATAGTCTTTTTTTTCTGATTTTAGACTCCAGTTTAATAAATTACTTAGTTTTCTAGTCCAGTGAGAATTAGAGAGACAACAGAATAACATGAAGGGCTGAAGTGGAACAAAATGCGGTACAGTACCTCTGACTATTTAATGAAAAGGCCACCAGCATTACACGTTTGATCACCTTTGAGGGAACTATATGTTAGAATAATAGTTGATGGAGTCAATAAGAAAAAGTTAAATTATATTCAGTACATAATATATTACAAAAAAGAAGAGAATTCATATATGACTTCTCAAAACAAAAAGCTTCCATCGAAATAGTTTAAAAATTTAAAGACTTAAAAGCATAAGCTTCAGTGACCTAGAAAATAAGGTTATAAAGAAACTTGGTTCTTGATCCTAGATAAAAGAGATATTATAGTATAGTAATAACTTTTGCCTTTTAATATATGTGATTCTATGTAAATAATAAATCAGTGGTATACATGGTTCTTTCATTTACTAGACCACATTTGAACATCATAGCATACATAGATGTTACATTTTATAAAAACGCCAGAAAACTGAGGCTCATAGATATTAATGAACTGCCCAAAGTTCTAAAATTCTTGGAAACAAAGCTAAGATTGGAACCTAATCTTATGCTGCAAATCCCATGCTCTTTCCAGTTCTCTGTGTTGTATCTCAGGTTACCTGTGTCTTTGGTATCAAAGCCTTCAGTTGGATGTGACTGGAAATGAATAAGTATGAATTTGCACTAAAGGATATTAAACTAATTGGACAATGAAAGAACATAGGCATTACAATTGAATACATGATAAGTGCTGAGTATAATACTTGACCCTTGTATATTGCTTTGAGGACACAAAGTGCTTTCATGTATTTTTATTATATGGTATGGTAGTCGCTCTCAACTGAACAATTTTGTGCTTTCCCCTCCACCCCTTGTCCCTGGGATATTTGGAAATGTTTAAAGACATTTTTGTTTGTTTTCTGATTAAATTTATTTTCTTACATTGTTGGTCATTGTTGTACAGTATGTGATTTCTCCCCTTGGTGTTTCCTCTGTAGTTCTCCCACCATCATAACATGTGTGAATCATGACCATAGTCCCTTGTGCTCTTCCTTCCCCTCTTTTGACCTCTCTATCCCACCTTCCCTGCTATATACTAATTGGACAATGATCTTGGGTCAGTTTGCAAGTTTTGTCTTTTTCCTGACTATTTGGTTTCTCTATAGTCTATCTGTAAGTGAAACCACCCGATACTTATTTTTTTCCTTCTGACTTAGTTTGCTTAGCATAATCCCTTTCCAGCTCCATCCATGTAGCTGCAAATGGCATGAGTTTTCTTTGAATACATATTTGGTTACACAACTTGGGGGGTGGATTGCTATTGGCATCTGATGAGTAGAGGCTAGGGATGCTGCTCAACGTCCTACAGTGTGCAGGCCAGCCCGCCAGAACAAGGAATTATCGGTCCAATTTGTCACTATTGAGAAATCATGCTTAAACTTCTATGGCTTACAATAAATGTTTTGGAAACAGAAAAGAGATCATTATAGATTGAAGCTATAAAAAAATGTTTCCTGGAAGTGTGTCATGAACTCGGTCCTGAAATATTAATAATTGCTAATATTTATACAGTGTTCCTATGTAAGAGAAACCTTAAGATATTCACTTACTTATTCCTCATAATGGCCCTGCGAGATAGTATTACTATCCACATTTTTTAGATGAGGGAAAGCAAGGTAAAGAAGAACAGTTAAGTAATTTGCTTAGCTATTTCTTCATAAATTGCAGACCTGAAATTTGAGCCCAATTTCTGACTGCACATTTCATGATCTTACCTACTACTTGAAACTACTCTTGAAAATTTTATGTAGGTGTAGACAGGGGATATAGAGAAGGCTTGTGCAGTATATATTCTTGAGTCAGTGCGTTGATTTGACCTTTTGAACAAAATAATTGGCTTGGAGAGTGAAGAGAAATAGCTGGGAAAATAATTAAAATTAACGGTTGAAAAGGGCCTGAATGCCAGATTAAGGGATTTGAGTTACATGTGATAATTAGTAGTGCCATTAAATGATTTTCAAGAAAGGATATGATGTGTCTTAATTCATTTCAGAAAAATGAAGTAACTGACAGTGTTGATAAAAATTAGAAAATAGAAAAAAAAACTAGCTTGGGCAAGCATTTTTTATTTTTCATAGTTTTTCATGAAGTGCCATTATTTACATCCTTGTTGATTTTTTTCACAATACAGGATTTATGCTCTCGGGTGTGGTCACTTTAGATCTCCTGCCACCAAAGCATCGTAATCTTGTTCCATAGTATAGTTGGTGAGCACGTTTTTTAGTTATCCTGATGCAATAAAACTGGAGTACAGTCAGCCCTCCTTATTGGTGGGCTCTGCATTCATGGACTTATCCATGGATACAAAATATGGACTATGTAGTTGGGCCTTTGATGGTTGCATCGGGCTAGTCATGAATAAACCTTTTCCTTGTCACTGTTGCCTAAACAATACAATAGTTTTTACAGAGCATTTACATTGCAATGAGTATTTTATGTAATCTAGGGATGATCCAAAGTATTTGGGAGGGTTATATGTGAATATTGTGCCACTTTATGTAAAGGAATTTAGCATCCACGGATACCAAGGAATAGCACGGAAAGGGTTTTGTGGCTTTAGGAATAGGGTGAAACATGACAGATGTCAGAGCTGTTACAAAGGGAGAATTGATAGAATTTAAAAGTACCTCAGTTTGGAGAGGGGAATTAAGAACTCCAAGAGAAAATCTTAAAAATGGATAATTGAGGGAAGGATGAAAGAAAAATAAAGTTTAGAAGAGAAGTCAAGCTTGGGTCGGAAATGACAATTCATGTTTTAACCTTGTTTATTTTGGGTTTATCGGTTGTTTGCAATGGGTTGTTTTAAGATGAAGTGTACATTTCTAGAGGTGAAAAAGAGTGAAGAAGGATTTAATGTTTGGGTAGGTGGGAGCTAGGATTGGTATTTCTGTGAATGAAGGACCAAAAGAGGGAATATCAAAGTGGAAATTTTAATTTTAGAAAGGTAGTATTTAGTTAACTCTGAATTCAGAGGAAGGAGTATGGGAATTGTTGAAAAGACAAATTCTGATTTGAAAAGGAAGAGCACACTCAAATATATAATAAGTACAGATAGTGAGTAGATTTTAATTAAAAAAAGGTCAGTCATCTGTAAGAATGATTAGGAAACAAAACTAATGGCATTATGTATCCCTATAGATATTTTTTAAAAATACCTTAAAGCATTTTTTCCTTAGAACCTGCATCAACTAATACACTTTCATGCAGCGTAAGTTAATGGTAACTCATATATAACTTTCTTATGTAAATATTTCCTACACCTGAAGCTTATCCTTTTAAGCCTGGAAGATTTAACCTGAATCTTTCTTTATTCTTTCCTAGAGTGTATCTGAATATAATTTAACTTTACCACTGTTAAGTAGACATCATTGTGAATAGAATCATATTACCTTACTTCATATTGTCTGAAACTATTAACATGCTTATCTTTATACTAAAAGGCTTCAGACTGATGTGCATTGACATTACTTTGCTCTACTAATATTTTATCTTTTCAATGATCAGCTTACTTTGTTGGTTTTAATTCAGCTATTTTCCTATTTGGTAAGGATCTGAAGAAACCCAAATAAATGTCTGTTGTTTATGAACAATCTGTCAGTGTGCTTGAGGTAGTTCCTATAGGAAAATAATTCACTTGAAGCTAGTTTGTGAGTGGGCCATTTTTTTTTTAAAATAAAATCTGCTGTGGTTATGCTTCTTATGGTTCAAGTTGCCTCATGTTCAAGAGCAGCAGCATTACTATACTTTAGCTTTATAGGTTAAAATTAAAAATCATAAGTGAAATGTTTAATTAATAATGGACATATGGTTCTTTTTGTTTGTTTGTGCCCCCTGACCAAGAATGTTAAAAATTCAAAAGAAATGTTTGCAGAGCAGCAGAATAATGATGCTAGGCTTCAAAGAATAGACTTACAGCCCAGTGAAAGTTGAAAGTTTTCATGGATAAAGTAGTGAATTAAATTTACCATCAAGATGGAGAGTTTTTCCTATGGGACTAAACAGCAGTTCCCTATGATTTAGTGTGACCCCTCAACCCTTTCTTTGGGGCTCTTATTCCTATTTTTAGACTTCCAGATAAAGTTTCCATTTTTAGTTCTGTTTTGAACATCTAGATAAAATGGACGAAAGGGTTATTCAGCTGCAAAAAGTACTAAATAGCTGACTTAGTTTCATTTTCAAGAGAGTATTGCTTAATAGTTAAGAACTATGACAGTTTAAAAATGTACAGATTGAAAATAATCAGGATATTTTCTTAGATGAAGCCATGATTTATTTCCACATTTCCCTCTGCCTGTATGATTTTTTAAAATAAAACAAAAATATGATGTCACATTGCCAAGCATCATAATAGACTAATAGACTGTTACCAAGTTAAAAAGTCATATCCTCAACTTCTGTTTACTTTTTCTCCTGTCAAAGTTGGAGCCTCAAAATGAGTTGTACTTGAGAGTAATACTATAGTTACTTTCCCTCTTTTCTGTAAGGACATTAATAACCAAACTTTTTGTGGTTTTTGTTTAGTTAGATTGCTGATATTAATGTCAGATTTGTATCAGTCAACCATGTGTTATAAAAATGAGAACAGTGGGCTCCCATCTTCTGTTAACATGTTTTCCATTGTCCCTGATCTTCATGGTTGCATCTATGATCGTTTTTGTTAGACTGAATACAATCCTTTACCAGCAGTTAAGATACAGAAGGTTATGATTCTTTTGGTCCAAAGTTCAAGAATAAAGATCTTGAAAAAGAAAGCATCTTAGTTTTAAATATTAAATGGATCAGCATTGTTTCATTAATACACCCGGCTATTAAGCATTCATTATTTTACCAGCTCATGCCATGAAACCAGTACAGAAACCTGTATGTTGTGGTACAGAGAAGTACTGCTAAGAAAATCAAATGTTACCTGGACAGTCTAAATTTTTGAAAATTGAGTATTACTGTATATAATACAGTTTAAACTTTAAAAATAGTTTACTTATGAATTACTGGAAATAAATAGTTTATCTTCTTATCCTCCATTTTCATTTTTAACCTTTTTTTTTTTAAAGTCCGCAGATGCACTTTTGGTGGCAATCGACTCTGAAGTAGTGGGAGCTGTTGATATACTACTTAATCATCGACCAAAACGATCATCAAGACCAACTATAGTAGTTAGTACTCTTAAATATTTATTAATTTGGATTTTTAAACCAGAATAGATCTCTTGCCCTATTGCCTTTTTTCCCCCCAAATTTATTTTGCTTTTAAGAAATAGATTTTTTTTCATTCTGTAAAATAATGCTTTAAAATAAGAAGCCAGTTGCAAGAATAATTTTGTTTTTAGGAAACCTTTTTTAAAATTAGTGATATTTCTATAATTTTTTCAGTGTAGACCAGTATTTTTAGTATGGAACATTCTGCAGGTTACATTGAAAATACAGATTAATTTTCAGATGGATTTAAGAATTAAATATAAACAAAACATAAAGATGGAAGAAAGTGTAGGCACATAGCTGATTGGGCATGGATAGACTTTCTAAATGTAAAACTTGAAAAAAAAAGTATATCTTTTTTTTGCCTGGTTCTTCCTTCTCTGGAAACTTATCAAGGAAGTGATAAAAAATATGGACAAAAGTGTTAATTACAATCTTACTTGTAGTAATGATAAAGTCATGTGATGAAATCTGAAATACCAAAATAAGAGATTGGAAATATAAATATATAACATATACATTTAAAATGTTATTTTAAAATAGCATGTAGGAACATGGTAAAATATGTGATAGGAAATCAGTAAAATAAGAAAAGTAAATTGTATTAAATATAATCCAAACTTAAAAATATGCATAGAAGAGGATCTGTATGGAAATACAGCAAAATGTTAACAGTAGTCATCTATTAATCCTAAATTAAATGTGTATATATATATATTTTTTGCTTTGCTTTTGTGAGGAGACAGTTACTAATAAATACCTTCTAATTTTCAAATACAGGTATTTAAAAAGCCTTATGTAGCATTTGTTATTGATGAAAAATGTAGAGAACCAAGCAGCTTACATAACAGCTGGGAGTATAAAATGACAATGCTCAGAAGAAAAATTATCTTAAGAAATTTCAGATTGATTCCAGATTATCAGCCAGTATCTGAGAACTATGAGAAACTGCTTTATCATATATTATACTTTATCATATATTGACTGAAATATATTACTCTCATTTAGACTATTGTACAGTTTGTGAATGTACGACTTTCTCCAGAGGGTTGCATCACCTAATTTAAGTGGTGATAAGAAAATAAAAGGGACATAGAAAATAAAAAAGATCTAAGAAGATATAGTCCCTGTCCAAAGAATTAGTGATATCTAGAATTCCATCTGTTACTTATTCTGCAGTTACTGTTGTATTCTGATATATCTATTCTACGGTCTAGACTTTTAACCCATTTATCTTCTTGAGGAGAAGGAGAGGATATTGTGTGCTAGGATATTGTAGTGACTGATGGGTAGTATTTCATCACCAATGCCACTATCAATTGAATCTTAAAAGAGTTGTAAGAGAATGGAACCATCACCTAGTCACTGCAAGAAACCTTTCTACCGTATCTCTAAAACAGGTTATCCAAGCCTTGCTTGAATACTCCCAATGACAGTAAGTCATATTCTGGTAGCCCTCTTATTTCTAGACAGGTAATGTCAATTATTTATGTATACATTCTTTTTACCATTTCAGTGAATTCATTGTGTATTTGTGGCTTATCAAAATTGTATTTTGATAAATTCTGATCTTTAGTCTCAGGCCTCTTTTTTTATAGTACCCATATATTTATGGATAATGAAATTATGACCATAATCTCATCTTAATGTATACATGTTAGAAGTA
Source organism: Condylura cristata (assembly GCF_000260355.1). NCBI lineage: Eukaryota > Metazoa > Chordata > Mammalia > Eulipotyphla > Talpidae > Condylura > Condylura cristata. The sequence continues at coordinate 6,370,212 of NW_004567115.1, read as the reverse complement.
CATCTCAATGTGTTGCTAATAGTTAGGTATCTTTCATAGGGAAAGTGAGAAAACCATTTTTATTTTAAGGAATTCAATGCAATTTCCTCCTCTTTATAACCAATAATAGGGGAGAAAGGGCTAAATTTTTAGATTTCTCTGCAGCTTTAAATTAAATTGAGGTTCATATTAAATAAATGGGACATTTATAAACAAAGGGAGGAGAAAATACGTTGGTAAAGACTAAAATCATAATCAAAGTTATGTAGATTATTATTTCGTGATAGCATTTTTTATTCATAAGTTAGGAATGATCATATCCAGTGCTGGTGAGTAAGTCTTTAGCAAATGGATACATTGTGCTATTATGGGAATATGAATTATTGAAAGAACTTTGGTAATATGTATCAGGAGCTTCAGAACTCCTTCATGGAGATCATAGACTTTAGATCTGTAATTTCACTTCAAAGTTTCTATGTTGATGAGATAATCCTAAATTTCAAAAAGCTATGTTCACAAAAATATTTGTGGTGGTTTTATTTAAATTAATAAAGTACTTTACACATAGGGTCTGTGAACTTCTTTAAATTGTATGTAGCATTTTATACATGAAGTTTTTTGTGAAGGTTCTGGGCTCTAACTCTTGTGAGACTGTTAAAAAAAGCTCTTGTTCTCCAAAATATTAAAACCACTTTTAGAATTCATTGGTTTAAATAATTTATGTAAAAGAAAATGTCCTCAGAAGGGGGTATATGGCAGAGAAATAACAAGAAGAAAATGTTGTTAAATATTCTTCTGGTAGTAGGAATATGGCCATTCTTTCTGCCTTTCCATATTTTTCAGATATTTTATAATGTATGTACACTACTTTACAGTGCTAAAAGTTATCTTCAAAATGTGCACTGAATGAGTTGATACTATGGAATCAAACATCTCAAGAAAATTGAAAAAAATGAGAACTTTTCAGAGAGAAGTTCTTTATAGAAAAAAATGAAGTAGTTATAAAATAGTCAACTTTTAAAGTTTAACTTTAACTCTGTATTTACTAGTGATTCTTTTCTCATGTCATGCCCATGAGTCCCTGTAGTTAGTGACTCAAGCTCTGGAGTAACACAAACCTGAGTTTTGACCTGTATTTTGCCACTCTGTTGTGTAGCTCTGGCACATTAACTTCTCTGAGCCTCAGTTTTTTCAGGGGATCATAATGCTCAGTTTTGCACAATATTGTGGGGATTAAATGAAATGATAATCTTAAAGTGACTAACAATTCCAGGACTTATTAAATAGTGGCTATGATTGTTAGTGTTTTTGTGCATTTGTAATAGGAAGAAGTGTAGGTAGTAATGGGGAATATGTAAAGGGTTACACAAATAAATAATACTTCCTTTTACATCTTTCAGCTAACTTCATTGCTGCTGTTAAGACAAGTTTGACATAGAGGTGGACTATTTAAATTTTTTCTCATGCATTTATACTCTATTTTTAACATTTCTGTTTTTCCCATATATTCTTCTTCTGAAGTTCTAGTTTCTTATCCTTATCGTGAGTATTCCTGTATTCTTTTGAGAATGAAACACATTTTCCTAAAGTATTTCTCTAGATAGCCTTACCTCTTTGTTAGGAATACATAATTCAAGTTTTCTGTGTGTTTCCTATTGAAAACTATGCCTTTCATGTTTATACTGTATTAATTAAAGTTTTGAGGTTTCAAAAAATAGTTGGTAAAATTTCTATCATTCTGTTATATTCCTTAAAATAATCCCTATATTCTTTGTTCTTTCCATTTCCCCCTCCCATTTTGTTCTTTAGATAAATATTTTTTGAAGTCACAAATAATAACTTTTGGACATTTATGTAAATATCTTTCAGAAACTGATGGAAAGAATTCAAAATCCTGAGTATTCTACAACTATGGATGTTGCACCTGTCATTTTAGCTGCTCATCGTAACAACTATGAAATTCTTACAATGCTATTAAAACAGGATGTGTCTCTGCCAAAACCTCATGCAGTTGGCTGTGAATGCACATTGTGTTCTGCAAAAAACAAAAAGGACAGTCTCCGACATTCCAGGTCAGAAAATTAAGATTCTGATAAATTGTTTATGATAGAAGGTATATAAGTCAATGTAGCTTTTAAGAAATGTGCTGAGATGACTTACAAAGCCCAGTTTTCTGATGTCATTGCTTAATATAATGAGTTCTACATTTATAAAGCATATTTACTGAATAATGAATAACTGGAAAAATTCTTCAGACTCTGAATAAGGTTTATCTCATACTCTTCCTTATGGGAACTGAGGCACTATTTGTTCTTTACATGCCGAATTGTTTTACTCTGAGAATTTCTGAGTAGTGGCAACAGATACTCTATCCTGTCTTTAGAAAGAAGTAAAAATTATTTACCCAACTAAATATGTGGCTTGTTATGCCTCTTATTTCCCCATTTACACTGTATTTAAGTCGTTTCCTCTTCTCCCCATTCAGAAATACTAAGAAAAGAAGAATTAATGAACAAAAAAGTGCTCCTTCTTGGACAGGTTGAAATCACCCACATGAGCATGTTACATAAGGTGTATGGTTCTGGGGTAGACTTGAGAATGGCATGTTCAGCCTACAACTTTATATATATTATCTTTTTAGTAACCAAATACAGTTGATTAGTATCACATATAATATTTATGTGTATAACATGGAAAATGTGGTATAGAAGTCCTAGGTACCTGCTGACAAGCTGTTTTTTTAAAGGATTTTGCAGTATATGAAGTTAATTTACAACTACAAACCATCCACCCCCACTTCTCCCTCAGTTAAGAACAAATCTTGATGAACTGGCAGATAGTCACAATTCCATACTTTGAAAAAGTTTCCTGGAAATTAATGTTTATTTGTAGAGGTTGAGCTGTACATTTTTGCATTTTCAAGTCTATTTTACAATGAGTTTTATGTTTCTCTTTGATAAGATCGGGCTGATAGCTATGACTATATCGTTTAACTTTTTGTTTTTAAAATAAAAAACATAAAATGACAAGTAGGTATATTTTTAAGATATCATCTAGTTGTAATTCTTTATTAAAATCAAGTATTTTCCAAATAGTATACTGGTTAAATATATTTGTAGTTGAAGCAGCTGAGGGTTGGGGTGGGGAGAGTTGTGACTGGAAAAAACACTTAATCTTACTTTGTTTGAGATAGTTTACTCTCAGTGCTTTTAAAGAATCTGTGGCTTGAATTGAGGCTTAAGTATGAGTAAGAATTAAAAGGCGAAAAGCATTTAATACCAAAAATACCATGTGTGATTGTGGGCTATTTAGGGAACTGCAAAATGATTTGATGTATTTTTAGAAGGTTTAAGGGAGCTTATTACTGATGCTTGAGAAAAAAATTATAACAAATGTCAAAGCTCCCCCAGCCCCCAAAGGCATTTCCAGGAATTGCCAAGTATAACTGCAGAAGAAAAGAAGACTGACAACAATAGTAAAAAAAAAAGATAGTAGAAGTTTCAGTGAAATTGAAGAGCCAATATACTGGAAATAAAGAAAAGAGGCAATCTTTTTATAAAATAATGGTTTTGAAATTTCAAAGATGGTACAGTTCCAGGCATGATAAGGCCTAGGGGCAATTTTATTTACTTACTTACTTACTTTGTGGCTAAAAAGTACCTAGTAGCATTTATTTAATAGTGAAATAAATTTTTAGCATCCTTGTTTATTTTTTCACAATATAGGATTTCTCCCCTTAAGTGCTATCACCATCATATTCCCATCACCAAAGTGCCCTCAGTCCCCCAACCACAGTCCACTGCACTCTTCCTCCCCATGTTTTCTACTCTCTTCTTCTGTCTAATCTGCTTTCAAGGGTTAGTCTTACTGTTTGTCTTTGTCCAATCCTTTACTTTTTTTGAATTCCACATATAAATGAAACCATCTGATATTCATCATTCTTCTTGCTCACTTTGCTTAGGGAATAATCTCTGTAGCTCCATCCATGTTGCTGCAGATGGCATAAATTTTTCTTTTTTGATCCCTGAGTAGTATTCCATTATATATATGTACTACATCTTGATCCATTCATCTGTTCTGGGGCAATTAGTTTTTTTCCCTATATCTTGGTTATTGTAAATAATGCTGCTATAAACAAAGAAGTGCAGGTTTCCTTTTGAATTAGTGTCTTCATGTTCTTTGAATAGATGCGTAGGAGTGGTATTGCTAGGTCACAAGGTAAATCTATTTTTGGTCTTTTATGAAATCTCTACACTTCTTTCCATAGGGGCTATCTTCCTATTAGTAGTGTAATAGGGTTCCTTTTTCTCTACACCCTTGCCAACTACCTGTTTTTTTTTAATATGGGCCATTCTCACAGGTGTGAAGTGGTAGCTCATTGTGATTTTCATTTACATTTCCCTGATGTTTAGTGATGATGAATTATTTGTCATGTGCCTGTTGGCCATCTGCATGTCTTTTTTGGAGAAATACCTATTTTGCTCTTCTGCCCATGTTTTGATTGGGTGAGACAGCCAGTCATGGTGACCTTAGAACGCTTTCCCCTTCCCCAGGCTCCTGTTTGTTAAATAAACCCTGTTGTTGGTGGACCCTGAGCCTGATTGGTCACGGAATTGTGTGTGCTGGTGTGAACCCACTGACAGTTACCTGTTCGCCCACCTTGGTCACTGTCTCTTAGCATTGGTTTGGCACTATCTTTTGTATTCCTTAGCACTGTTTAAATTGCTGCTCCAAGGAGACATTGCCTGCTGAAAATGTCAGACACCTTAACTCAGGAAGAATAGACTGCCTGGTACTTCCACACTTGAAGCTTCCTCCATCCCTGCCTACCCTTCACATCCACATCCCCACACCTCCAGGCATTCCATCCCCCTCTTTTATAATCACAGCATTCCTGCCACTGGGGGAGCCAGCTTTCTTTGGGTGCCTATCATGTTGACTCCCTTGTTAGCCATCTCATATAATAAACACCCATGCAAATGTACTTTTCTGGTACAGATTTTGGCTTTCTGGACATGAGGAAAGACTTGGTTTGGTCACTTATAATTTCACTCAGAATAATATTGGGTTTAGGAATAGGTATTTAAAGTTTCGAATTATATTGAACAATGTAAAGTGTTGAATTTATGAAAAAATACTAAACAGTTTCCTTAAAAGAAATATAAAAACTTTCAATATTTATATTAAAAATATTTAATTTTTAAGTCTTTTAATATATGTTATCTTATAATAAGTCTACTGCAATTCTGTTTTCATCTTATCCTACTTCAATTATAGGTTAAAAATTCTAATTGTATGTTTAGAATTTTACTTTACATTACAAATGAAATTTTATCACAGGTTTCGTCTTGATATATATCGATGTTTGGCCAGTCCAGCTTTAATAATGTTAACAGAGGAAGATCCAATTTTGAGAGCATTTGAACTTAGTGCTGATTTAAAGGAACTAAGCCTTGTGGAGGTGGAATTCAGGTGGGAGTAAATAGAAATTGTAAATTAAATGACAGTTGTTTGTTAAATCCAACTTTTTGTTCTTAGGTAATTTTAGTTATATAGTAAATGCCAAGAAAGGGTGAGGGAAATTTCAACCTTTAAGGAAAGGAAGTTTTTGATTCTTGGAGTTATAATTTTATGTAGCTAGTTTATGAAAAACCCTATTGTACAGAAAGGTTGATCAGTTAGGAACTTTCCTAACTTTTCCATTATCATTTTGAGAAAAATGTATAAGTATTTTCTGATGTACAACCCCAATAAATTCATTGTTTATTTCTTACCTTTTTGCTAATTACTTAAGTCAGACATAAGTTTAATGTATTTTATATTTTTAGAAAGAATTATTCTATTAATATGTCTCAGTTTCTCACAAATTGATTTGTTTGCTTTTTAAAATCAGTTTACCTTTCAAGGAATAGAGATTCTGAAAGTGAATTCTTTAGTAGGTGTATTTCAGTGTCTTTCTAACTTGAATTTGTTCAAATGAGCTCTTTAAAAATGTATGGACTACGATTAAAATTTCAGAAGTAACATAAACATGTTTAGGATATTAAAATTAACTCCTAGGGCCCTCCCTGGAGGCACAGTGGGTTAAAGTGCAGCACTACAAGCTAGTGGTAGCCACTTAGTGTGAGTTTGATTCCCCAGCCCCGGAGGTGATCCACATGGCACAGCATCTCCTCAGCTGCTCCCCTCAGCAGTGTACTTTGTCAATCTGCCTGTTCTCCTCCTCATCTGTCTCTGATGAATCCTCTCGTCCCTGGCACCTCTGGCCTGCACCCCAGATCTGTATGCATAAATAAATAGATCTTTAAAAAAATTAACTTGTAGATAAAATTTAGATAATCGTGTTTATTAAATAGCATTGAGATATTAGTTCTACTAGGCAAGTTTCCCTAAACTGGGGAGAATTTATGCCCTAGAATCTAGCTTCCTTTGGCTAGGAGAATAAAATAACTTCAGATTTTTTGTAGCACTATCAGTATTAAAACGCTATGAGTAAATATTTTCCAGTGAAAGCAGCTTAATTAGGAGGAGGATGTGATGTTTCTACTAATAGATTTACCCTTCTATTTTGCAGGAATGATTATGAGGAACTAGCTCGGCAATGTAAAATGTTTGCTAAAGATTTGCTTGCACAAGCACGGAATTCACGTGAATTGGAAGTTATCCTAAACCATACATCTAGTGATGAACCCCTTGACAAACGGGGATTATTGGAAGAAAGAATGAATTTGAGTCGCCTAAAACTTGCTATCAAATATAACCAAAAGGAGGTATGAGATATATTTAAATTATTTCCTCTACAGACGTCTAGTGTCTCAGAACAGTCTTTGGAGCAACTCACAGGTTAAGATTCTAGAATGTTCATAAAAATTGGTGTCCTTGGGAAAGTTATTGAATTTATCTGACCTTTTATTTAAAAATTACTTTAGAATATATAGAGTTTAGCAAATGAGTATTAGTGTTAAGCAAGTACTCAATAAATGATAGTTACTTGTATTGTTAATAATCAATGTTAATTATAGTAATAATAGGGATGTTAACTGAAATTTTTACTAAGTAGTAGCTAAACAGGTAATATTGTATGTATTAAGTGGTCATAATGAAGTTTTCATCTTATAGTTTAGCTGTCTTAGGTTTGTTTTATTGATCTGGATATAAATAGCATTTTCTATAGTGATAGCTCCTTTCTGTTTAATTCATTGTGAAACCCAAAGGTGGAGAGGTGCATGATATGATAACTAAGTTGAATCTGGCTCTTCTGGCATCATCCCTTTCTATTAAGGGAAATATCTACTTCTTTTCTACTCCCCATACACACACATACATATGATTCAGGAACTTGAAGAAGGAAGGTATGCATTTTAAATTTCATTTTTTGAGATACTTTACTAAACATGGATATATATGTTGTAAGGTTATTTAGTTGATAGTATAGCTTCTAAGGTATGGTTTTGTGATTTATTTTTATTATCAACATAGATGTTAGAATAAAAGTTGTTTATCAAATTTAAATCAACAGCAAAACATGTCCTGAAATAGTAGAGGGCAAGAAAGGACCTTTGGTGCTAGGAGCAGAATTTCTTATTATCTTGGTTGAAATTTTCTTTTTTAAAGATTTTATTTTATTTATGCATACGGAACTGGCGTATACGCCAGAGATGCAGGGGCGGTGAGAAGATTCACCAGAGACAGAGTGGGGAGCAGAACAGGCAGATCAACGAAGTACACTGCTGAGGGGAGCAGCAGGCGCGTCAGGAGAGGTCTGCCACGCCATGTGGGATCATCACCTCCAGGGCAGGCTAGGATCGAACTCATGCTGAAGTGGCGTTTTGCTTCTTAGGGCTGTACTTTAACTCACTGCGCCAGCAGGCAGGGCCCCTAGCTGGGTTGAAATGAAAGGCTCACAAGAGCTTTGTGATTCAGGAAATTGATACAGGAATTTTGAGTTGTTTAAGATTACTTAAACACTTTGTTGCTTATCTAGATCTCTGGCTTCAAATCCTGTGCTTCTCTAGAATCCCAAAGTTCTTGCCCAACAAACATAGGAACAAAATTAAGTACAGGATTTAGATCAGTGTAGTTATAATAACTCAACAACATACCTATGTATCTTAAAAACAAAACAATGCTGTTATGTATTGTACTTATTGTATTAGAAATAGAAATACATTTGGAATCCTGATACAATCTTCCTCCAATATATTCTGATTAGACCTACTAACTAGATCTAGGTTAATTTATTACTTCTGTGTTCTACAACCTGTAAGTGATATGAAATACTAAAAAAAATGATAGAATAAAGAGACAACAAAATACAAAATCTATTCGATATAAGTGATTGGAAAAGGAACTTCAAGAGGTGGACAGAACCAAAAAAACCAAGATTATCCTGGTTAGTGAAGAAAAATCTGAGAAGCAGTTTCCTAATTAAGTGTGTACACACACACACACACACACACACACACACACGGAGATAGATTCATCCCTGAAAGACTCACAGAGGGTAAACAAATGCCCAATTTTAAAGAAAGTAAAAGGAAAGGATATCTGAATTAATAGTAATAAATATTTTTAGTTGAAAGGAAGAACTCTATGAATGAAAATGTAATTTAATTTTTCAAACTAGATGTTTATATATAACCAAAGGGGGAAATAATATTTCCCAGTTGTTGGTAAAATGTATTTGATTAAACCACTCTGAATAACAAACTGCTCTCCAAACTTTTGTGGTGTTAACATACAATCATTTTATTACGCTCTTGGATTCTGTAGGTCAGAAGTTAGGACAGGGCCCAGTGAGTATGAGTTGTCTCTGATTTACCAGATCTAGGGTGTCCGCAGAGAGAACTCAAATGACTGGGGTCTATATTCATTGGAGACTTCTTTACTCATATGGCTGGTGTCTGAGTAGCAGATGAAGAATCAGAAATTAATATTTAGTAAATGGCTTTGAACCAGGGACTACCCTAAGAACTTTACATTTGTTTTTTATAGTAAGTTCATGAGTAGGTGTTATTGTTATTCCCATTTTACATAGAGGAATTTGAGGCCTAGAGAGGTATAAAAACTTGCTCAGGGTCATTTAATAAGTGGGAGAGCTTAGACTTGAATCTAGGTGATCTGGCTCCAGAGTCTGTACTCTTAGCCTTTCTGCTTTTTTTTATTAGGTATTGGGGTGCGAGGCTGGGGGAGGGAAACCATGTTGACGCTACAGAATTGATTTTTAAACTATTATTAAAACTTTTAATATTAATTAAATAATGGTATTGATTTATATTTAAAGATTTTTAACTGTTTGTATGTGCATGTGTCTTTTTCAGTTTGTCTCCCAGTCGAACTGCCAGCAGTTCTTGAACACTGTTTGGTTTGGACAGATGTCAGGTTACCGACGTAAGCCCACCTGTAAGAAGATAATGACTGTTTTGACAGTCGGCATCTTTTGGCCAGTTTTATCACTTTGTTATTTGATAGCTCCCAAATCTCAATTTGGCAGAATCATTCACACACCCTTTATGAAATTTATTATTCATGGAGCATCTTATTTCACATTCCTGCTGTTACTTAACCTCTATTCTCTTGTCTACAACGAGGATAAGAAAAACACAATGGGGCCAGCCCTTGAAAGAATTGATTATCTTCTTATTCTTTGGATTATTGGTAAGTGCTAAGTTAGTTCAAATGGTTCTGCGTTTATTTAACTTGTTAATTTTCCTTTATTTGGTGGCATTATAATATCAGTTTTCAGTTTATTAGTTTACACAGCAAGAATTTGAGTGTTTCTATTATTGTTTCAAATTTAACAATTTTGTAAAGATTAATCCTCCTGAACTTGACACAGAAACAGATCTGTTCTTTAAGGTTACTTCATTGTGGTACCTCCTTTTGCAGGAAGTTGTTGCCAGGCTTTGAAGGCTGCTTTTGTACATGCTTGGAGGGCTTCCTTAGACAATTTAACTTGATCTGAGTGGTCTGCCCAGTCATTAATGCCAAGTAACATGTCTGCTGACATATTGATACTGTATTCCCTTTTTGCTATGGCATAACATTCTTCTTCATAATTTGCTTTCCATAATAGAAAAGTGCCCGGGGCCAAGCAAGCTTGAGCCAATTGTTTCCAGTCATAGGGTGTTAACCACCAGGCAGCTAAAGATTTCACTAGTTGCTGGGTATAGGGAGCCGTAGGACCATACTCAGACATGGCCTTTTTAATTTCCTTAAGAGTCTTTAAAGGGATGGGCTCGCAGCGGGGCGTTTTTTGTGCTTCCAGAATAGTGTATTGGGAAACAGGAAAAATCTCCACTTTCAAAGGCTTCTCTCATAGCTCCCTGAATTCCCAACTGCTCTGGGGCAATTGGTGTTGCAGCCACCAAGGCTTTGAGCTCACCAAGGGCGAAAGGGGAGGTACAAGAGGTTTGTGAGAAGGTGGATTAGTACCATAAAGTTGAGGTATTACTGTAGTGGAAGTAGGTGGAATGGGTGGGGGAGCAGAGGGAATAGGGACGGGGAGAGAGGGAGAAGGAAAGAAATCAGCCTGTTGTTGAGTTTGGGAGGGGAAAGCCTGTACTTCCACCTCTTCACCAGTAGTTGTTTCAAGGGAGGAAAGACTATTAGAACAATTCTCCTTTTGAAAGTGAGAAGTGGGAAGTAGGGAGGAGGGTTGCTGGGGTTTAAGAGTAGAAGGTAGAGAAGATGGTGGAGGGGAAAGGGCCTCTTGAGATGGAGAATTACAAGTTGTTGATTCAGATTTATCTTTTGCGTTTATTTGAGCCTCCTGTAATTTTGTAGTAATGATAGAAACTTCCATCTCTTGACCCAATATATCCCTCAGCGAGCTCCACAAGGCAAAAGCATCAACTGGTATTTTATTAGGTCCATGACAATCATAGTAGTTCTTAATTTGTTCACCCACTCTATTCCAGTCTTTAATATCTAATGTGCCATCCTTAGGGAACCAAGGACAGCAAATATCTACAAAGTCTAAAAAGGTTGTCAACTGAGCATGAGTTGACTTAATATTATGCTTATCAAGAGTATGCTTAATAATATCAATAAAAAGACGTCTTTCCTTGGACTGATTTTGACCCATAGCAAAATTACTTTATAAGTTCTGTGATTCCTGCCTTTCCTAACTCTGTATTCCTTCACAGAGGGGAGCGCGCAATCCCTAGGCAGAATCCTAGCCTTCCTGAGCAGAAAGAGAGAAAGAACTTACCTTAAGGTTCCTGTTGGGGTTCCTGTTGAAGCCCCACGTTTAAGGGCACCAGATGTCGGAGACCAGCTCCAACTTTTGAGGTGTCTGGAGGCAGGACAGGCAGGACCCTAAGATGGGAAGGCGTCGGCATGCAGAGATTCCAGGAGGGGGGAGAGGATGCGAGGAAGACACAGGAGTCAGGATTGGGTGCAAGTCTTCCTGCTCATCTTTTTGCAGGTCTTTATTTATACTGTTTAGCAAGATTTTTTTTACAATAATGCCTTAGGTGAGTTAATAAGAAACCGACAAAAGTTTCAAAGAAAGAGGGGAATAATGCATCTTCTTCCTGCTACTTTATGGCACACTATACTATACATCTTTGTGATAGCTTTCATGTATACTACTTTATGGCACACTATACTATACATCTTTGTGATAACTTTCATGTATACTACTTTATGGCACACTATACTATACATCTTTGTGATAGCTTTCATGTATACTACTTTATGGCACACTATACTATACATCTTTGTGATAACTTTCATGTATACGGATGTTTAACTGTGACTTTAAAGGATCAGGGTCTGGGAAAGGATGAGCTGTTAGCAAAGGATTTAAGAGTCCTAGGGAAGGAATAAATTGTGTTAGCATAGTCGTCAGTGATAGCCTAAAGAGAAGCTAATGGCTAATTTAAGGTTAGCAAGGAGTAGCTAGTGTTTGTTTAGGAAGAGGTTAAATAAGATTAGCAGAGAGCAGTTAGTGATTGTTTTAGGAAAAGAGTAAATTAAGAAGAAGTTACATAGTTGTGCATTAAGCAAAACCTGTGTTGATAATGTTAGGAAATTGTCCATGGGTCCTTATGCCCTGAGAGTTATCTTAAGAATCGCTTTTTGTCAAAAGACCAAAGCAGTTTTCCAGGAGTCTTGATGCTCTGGGGTCTTAATCTCTCCAGGAGCTTGCCTTTTGTCTTCAGTCAAAGGAATTTCCTGCCCAGGAGCAGCTCAGCTTGTACTTTGCCCAGGCCAGGTAGCCAATTTAGAGCTAAGGCAAGCCAGTTACAAACTGATGTTGCTGCAATATTTTTTGATATTATGATCACACAAAAAAGGGAGGTCATAACATAAGTTAGCAGTGGAAATTCTGATATTTCAGAGCTTTTCCCGAGCTATCCGGAATCTGTCAGACGATAGCTGTTGCATAGCTTGTGTCAGTAAAGATTAATCCTCCTAAACTTGACACAGAAACAGATCTGTTCTTTAAGGTTACTTAATTGTATGGAAGTTAAAAAATTTTTTCTCAGCCTTTAAAACTTCTCATGATTATAAAAGCAAGAGAACAAATTTTACTGATGAATATTTTTTGGTATAAAAGTATAAACCTTTCTTTCCCCTGGGTATTTTGAAATGTGATATATTTTATACTAAGTTCCATTTTAGAATTTTTATATTACTAGTTTTCCTTTTAAGAACCTATGAACTATGTAGTTATATCTTACTTCGCCTCTATTATAGATACTTTATTTAAGTTTAGATTTAATAAACTCAAATCTAAGTTTATTAGATTTAAGTTACTCACTGTATAAATCAATTCTATGTAGTAAAAGCAGGTATCTTTAGAAATATGTTTTCAAAAATATGATACTGATTTTCTGAAATTCATTCTACTATATAATGAATATGTTAAGCAACTTTCTGAGTTTTTATTAGCCTTTCCCTTTTTTGGGAGGAGAGCGTGGGAAGTTGAAATACAATCACTTTGTCTCTGTATGGTCTTTTAGTCACTTTTTTATTCTCTCTGATTTTCAAGTTTATTTTTTTATTTCAGCACTTCCCACTTGCCCTTCTATTTTCTATAGAGTAAAAGGGTATTGATATTTAATCTTTTTCCTGATAAAAGCACTGATGCATATGCACTTGATTGTTTTAGTCATTAACATGGAAGACATACAATGTTAATTTTAGTTCTTTAGGTATAAAAATAATTTTTATATTTTAAGATTTTTATGTGGAAAAAGTTAATTTCAAACAAATTGATTTCAATCAGTTTTACTTTTCGTTGTAGTCAGTCCTTAGTGGATTAATGTTAAAATTAGGTAGCAAAAGTAAAAATAAGACACATGTGAACTCAAGATAAAAGAGAAATGATTTCTTCTTGTTAGTATTTTCCTGTCTTACCTTGGATTTTTTTTTTTTTCTATTTTTTACTTACCTGTATTCCCTACCACAGGCCATTGTGCTTCCTTCCTTTTTTTTTCTTACCCTCAAACCTTTTTCCCCCTAGGTGTCTCAATTCTGTAGCCAGCTATCAAGGGTTAGTTTTTCAGCTTGCCTTTATCTAACTATTTATTCTATATTCCACACATTAATGATAACATCTGGTTTTTATCTTTCTCCTTCTGGCTTACTTTGCTTAGCATTATCCTTTCAAGCTCCATCTATGTTGCCGCAAATGGCATGAGTTTATCTTTTTTAATCACTATAGTATTCTTTTGTTATTACCTCAAATTTGATATTTTATTTTCAGAGATAGTTTATACTACATTGTAAATAGCTCCAGATTGCATTGTTGTGTGTCTTTGCAGTACACATTTTTTTTGTATTATTTAAGTAGGTAAAACTTTATGCTGAAAAGAATCTCAAAGAAGCATTTTTCATCTCTATTAATGTAAATTACTTCCAAAAGCTTGTTACAGAACCTTGCTCAAAAAGAAAGGACATTTTATTTCATTCTGTTAAGGATAGTAGCCCTCCCTGGTGGTGCAGTGGTTTGGAGCACTATGAGAAGCTAAGCCTAGCCGTGGCCGCTTCAGTGCTAGTTCAATCCCCGCCCTGGAGGTGACCCACATGGCGCAGCAGACCTCTCCTGACCTGCCAGTTGCTCCCCTTAGCAGTGTACTTTCATCAATCTGCCTGTGCTGCTCCCCACTCTGTCCCTGGTGAATCCTCTCACTGCCCCTGTACCTCTGGCTGTACCTCAGTTCTGTTTGCGTAAATAAATAAATCTTAAAAAAAAAAAAGAAAAGAATAGTAGTTAGAGAGTAGTAAGTACTAAATAGTAGTAAGACAATATTTTCTTTGTTTTGTAAATAATAAATGACTTTACCTAAGTCTAAATAACAATCAAATTAAATGTTTTTATTTCTTAGTAATTAGAAACTCACTACACTCAGTCACACTGTTTTCTGACTAGCATAAATATTGCTGTGGTTGCATAAGAACTCATAATATTTCATAATAATAGTACAACTATGACTACTCCTTCTTAAGTATGATGACCCTAAATTCACACAGGCACACACATGCAAATAATGATTAATTTTTCTAATTATCTTCTGCCTTAATAGAAGAGTGCAATGTGAATTAAGACACTGAAAATTTTGCAAGTGTTCTACTTTTCTCAAGGTCAGTTTCTGCTTTGAAGTAATTAAATCTGAATAAACTTTGCCAAGGATGTCTTTTAAGCCTGTTATGTAATTAGATCACTCTGGGTTTCCTTACATGTGTAAATCTGAATCTGTTCTAAGGGTGCATGTAGGGATTGTTTGCCTGCTTTTGTGAAAGTCAAGCAGTATTTCAAGCATTGAGCATGGTGATTTTACTCATGATGACCACTTTTGTGCAACTATTATTTATTTTCCTTAGCACTCTAGAAAAAAGTTGGTTATAAAAACCAAAGTAGAAAAAAAATGAAACAATGTGTTATTAAATGTAGAGAATATTAACATTGTACTTTCACCTAATTTTTTGTTGTTAGAAGATAAAATAGGCATTATAAAAATGTTATTCTTTTGAAATAAAAAGAAAAAACAATGTGTACCCACTTTATGTAAGCATTGCAGAAATAGATACTGCACAGTACTCATGGAGCTTATGATCTAATTAGAACAAAAAACACATAAACCATTTAAAAATTACACAGATAAATGAAAAATTACAAATAAGTACTACTAAGTAAAAAGCCACTGAGTTAAGAAGACAAGCATGTTATAGAGCATTAACCTAGCATAGAGGTTGGAAAGACTACCTTGAAGAAGTGATAAATGAGCTAAGATCTAAAGGACAAATTGGAATCAAGAAAAATACCCTAGACTGACATAAAAGTTACTCAAAGACTCTGTGGCAAGAGTGAACATGGTACAAAGAAGGGACTCAGTGAATTATTAGAGCAGGCAAAGGAAAGAAGTAAATTTAGGATGAAGCTGTAGTAGCAAATACCACACCTGACCATGAATAGTCTTGTAAGTCATGTTAACTAATTTTTATTATATACTAAGAGCAATAGAAAACCCATTGAGTTTTTTAAGTAGGTGAGTGACATGATCAGATTTGCCTTATGAAAGGATGATTCTGGCTATAGTGTAGAAAATAGATTGGGAGGCTAGGGCGTTGGCAAGTCTTCTAAGTTATGTTGCAACACTATTTTATTTGCCTTTAAAATGTCCTAATGAAGAAATGAACCAGAAAATTGTCTGGATATTGGGGGGGAGGGTACAGGGGAGGGTGTTGGGGAGGGAGAGAGAAGGGGAGGAGGGAGGGATCTGGGAGCAGAGGAGAGAGGAAAGAAGAGGAAAGAAAGGGAAACTTCTGACCAAAAAGGAATTTTTTTTTAAAATTTGGGTATATTCATTTAGCAAAATTTTTGAGCACCACTGTGTAAACAGGCCCTATTCAGAATGCTTAGGACACTGGTTAATAAAACAAAGATTCTTACATTTGAAGAACTTACCTAGAGTAGAGTAAAATAGTTAATAAGTCGATGTAATAAGTGACTATAAACAGTGTTAAAAAGTAATAAGTACTGGCCCTCCCTGGTGGCGCAGCAGGTTAAAGCACAGCACTAAGAAGCTTAAGTCACTTCCCCAGGAGTTTGATCCCTGCCTGCCCCTGAGGAGATCCACAGGTAGAGGCAGACCTCTCCTGACCCGCCCACTGCTCCCCTCAGCAGTGTACTTCAACAATCTGCCTGTTCTGCTCCCCACTCTGTCTCTGGTGAATCCTCTCACCCTCCGCATCTCTGGCCTGTACCCCAGTTCTAAGGGAAAAGAAAACTAGAAACAGAGCCCTGGGAGTAGGAGGAATGGGATTTGCTGTTTTACTTAGAATGATCAAAATACTTAGTAAGCAAGAACATGAAGTGAGGGAGTCAGATAAATTAATTGTGGGTGAAATTTTTCCAGAAAAAGAGAACAACCAATGTAAGGACCCCAAGGTAAAACCTTGTGTGTACAGGTATAGGAGGGAAGTAAAGGGGCCAGTGTGACAACAAGTCCAAGAAAAGATCAGTAGGACATGAAGTCAGTAAGGAGAGGTAATAGAGGGCCTTGTAGGCTACTGTAAGAATTTGGTTTTGCCTCTAAATAAAATGAGAGATGTAAAAGAAGGTACTCTACCCACTGAGCATAATCAACAGCAATGCCTTGGTTTTCGTTGACATGCACACTCAAAGGACACAATAGATTGAAACCAGCATTAAGTTTACTTAACTTTGTAGAAGGATATCGGACAGGAAACACAACATGTTGTCAGAATAACAGTTTCAAATAGCTATTCATTAGAAATCTTAAAAATGTCTAAGCCTCCTTTCCAGACTCATAGAGGGCACACTGAGTTGGAATCCATGAGACTGGGTGGAAAACCTCCAATTTAGCAGGAACTACCATCTTACAAAGCCCAAATGTGTGACTCCCACTGCAGGCACATTTGTAAGACTGTGCCTTCTCAGCAGTTTTTATTTGGTTCTGGCTGTGAAAGAAACCCTTTGGGATCTATGATTCCACTCAGACCTCTTAATCCAGGTGCAGTTTCCTAGTCAGTGTTTCTTTTTATAATGATGTTGAACATAGCTGACCTTATGTATTTTTTCTTAACATGTTTCCAAGAAAACCTTTTTAATAGATGACAACATGATTTGATGACCCCATGGGAAAAACTCTGGCCTACTTTTAACCCTTCTTCCTCTGGGAGCTACTAATAAAGTTTTGAGGATAGAATTAGCGCATTTTAAAAGGATTGCTCTGGGGCCCTCCCTGGAGGCACAATAGATTGAAGCACAGCCCTCCAAAGCTAGCTGCAGCCTCTTTAGCAGGAGTTCTCTCCCCAGCCAAAGGGGGTAACCCACATGGGACAGTGGGCCTCTCCAGTTTTGCCTGCTGCTCCCCTCAGCAGTGTATTTCTTTAATCTGCCTGTTGTGTTCCCCACTCTTGTCTCTGGCGAAGCCTCTCACCAACCCTGCACCTCTGGCCTATACCCCAGTTCTGTATGCATAAACAAATAAATCTTTATTTTAAAAAAAAAGAAAGAAAGAAAAAGAAAAACCTTAAAAAAATAAAAAGATCACTCTGGTTACTATTTAAGAATAGATTTTAGGGAGATCAAGGTACAAATAGGAAGACTACAAAAATATTTCAGTAATCCAGGCAAGATAGGATGGTGACTTGAAGTGGCAGGAAGATGATTTAGGACTTAAATATGTTGACGTAAAGCCAACAGGATTTGCTCTTGCATTGAATGCACAGTTTAAAAAAAAAAAAAAAGAAAATGTGAATCAAGTATAATTCAAGGGTGTTTGAATTGTGTAGCTATTGGATATTGCCATCATCTGAGACTTGGAATTCTGCAAGTGCAATGAAATGGGAGGCAGAGATTATTAGTTTGGTTTGGACATATTTAGATAATCATTTGGAGATGTAGCACAGCCAAGTACCTCTATAAATTGAGTGTAGGTGAGAGGTTTAAAGATATACATTGTTATATAAATATAAGCTGCATTTAGAGATAAACATTTGAAAATCTCACATGTAGTTGATATTTATTAAAGTAGTAACCTAAACTGGATGAAATTAATAATAGAATGAATGCAGAAAAGAGAAAAGGAGAGGAAACTGAGTCCTTGAAGGGTATATGTGACAGATGAAAAAGATTTATTTGTTATCTTATGTTTGTTTCATATGGTGGCTTGAAGTGCCAGTAACCATCCCTGACTCACGTTTCTTTTAAACTGTGCATTTAGTGCAAAAGTAAACTCTTTACAGTCAGAGTAGTCAAGACCTAAAATCCCTTTCTGAAGAATATATTTCATGTGAAAGTTGAGGTTTTTTCACTCTTAAGTTTGAGAATGTTTTAGTTCTTAATTTTTTCCCATCTTTGAGGGCTATAACTCAACTTATTATTGAGTACTTTGAATCTTAAAGTATCTTTTATATTCATATTGAATTAAGAGCATTATCTGATTTCTTTTTCTTTTCTTTTTTAGGAATGATTTGGTCAGACATTAAAAGACTTTGGTATGAAGGGTTGGAGGACTTTTTAGAAGAATCTCGTAACCAACTCAGTTTTGTCATGAATTCACTTTATTTGGCAACTTTTGCCCTCAAAGTGGTTGCTCACAACAAGGTGACTATTTACTCTATCAGTTGGGAGCACAAATCAACTTTATTTAGGAAAAACTGGAGATACTCTAGCTATAGAACTCAAGAGTTACACTGGCCCCAAACCAGTTCTGGTGTATTTTCATTTCAGACCTATCCCTGAGCAAAGAAAGAGTGCACATTGTTGCCTCTCTTTCCAGTAGTTTATTGGATGTCAGGAGGATATCAGCTACCTTTAAATCGTGGTTACCTGTGTACCAAATACCAGGTTGACAGTTGCTTTATCTCATTTTATCCTTGCAGACATGTCTCTGAGACTTAAGTTGTCATAAGCACTTTGCAAATAAGGAATAAGAAAGCTCAGTAATACTGAGTAACTTGCTTTAGACCACACAATTAGAAACCAAGACTGGATTTAAATTCAGATTTGCCTAGGCATTTTCTTTCTGCCAAATCCTAATTCTTTATATCTGAGGTAGGTTCATTTACCTCCTTATATACTTATATACTTAAAATGAGAACACAAAATAAATTAATATTATATAATCTTTATATCTGTCAGGGAAAGAATTTGTCTGAATGGAATTCACTGTATAGTATTATAACCACTACAAATTATGGTTATTACTTTACAGAGCTTAAAAAGTGATATGAACATAATAAATGTAAATAATTTAAAAAGTATTTAATTATTTTTCATCTAAAATGAAATGCCTATATTTTTAAAGTTTAGAATTTAATAAAATCTAGTTGTAAATAACCTATAATTTTACTTTTGTCAAGATTTAAGCTCTCTTGGAAAAGGTTTTATAGTATATTATGTTTTATATTAAATACAAAATTATGATATAATATTTTCTTTTTGATTAACTTGTAAACTACAGAAAAGTTTGACATTTTATTAAAAAACTCTTCCTTTAATGAGTCGGTAGTATAGACATCTGTTATGTACATTCAGTGACTAGAGTTGTGAAATTGTTAAGAAAATTTGAACAGATAAGTATATAAATTTTATAACGAAGTTAGGGGCATTGACCTTTACCCTGGTCACTTTAGAAGTAAAACGGAGTGTGGGACCCTCCCTGGTGGCGCAGCGGGTTAAAGCACAGCACTGAGAAGCTAAAGCCACTTCAGCATGAGTTTGATCCCCG
>NW_004567115.1:6348936-6350298 GCF_000260355.1 Condylura cristata | reverse complement strand
AAAAAAAAAAAAAAAGTAAAACGGAGTGTAAAGGGATAGGCCCTTACACTGGTGCCCTTTTAGAGTAAAAGGGAGCATAATTAATGACTATGCAAGGAAACTGGTATAGTCTGGGCCTGTCACAGGCCCTGGAATATATCTGGGAATTAGACTATGTCTAGGCCCAGTAATACACTTTTCTTCTTGGTTTTTAAAAGAGATAAGAACTTCTATGGTTTATTCTAAAATCCTGAGTCAAAGGACTAGGTTAATTTAGTATGCCCACATGCATAAAGTTTGTAAACACACAGACCTAAAAGTTTGTGTTGTGGAATTTAAGAAAAACTTGCCCAAAATTTCATTTATAAAAAGTTTCATAGCAATTTTTAAAACCCAAGAATTTCTGAGAAAAACTATATAAAGTGATAGTGCCTCACATACATGGAAATATTTTATTTGGTTAAAACATTGTTATTTCTTTTTAAAAAGGTGAACTATCTAAAGCATAAAAAGAGATTCTCTATAAGGAGACATAATTAAAATAGTTTTTTTTCTCCAGTCAGAATATTTATTTTTGTTTTTTTCCTCTAAATTGAGAGAATCATTTACCTTTGGTCTTTTCTTCCTAACCTTAGTTTCATGATTTTGCTGATCGGAAGGACTGGGATGCATTCCACCCTACCCTGGTGGCAGAAGGGCTGTTTGCATTTGCAAATGTTCTGAGTTATCTTCGGCTCTTTTTTATGTATACAACAAGTTCTATCTTGGGTCCATTGCAGGTAAATAATTAAAATTTCCTAAAAAGTATTTGTTAGATGTCATTATTAACTACAACTTTCTATTGTCCATTGGAATTGTTCCCGCATGATGTTAAGGCTAAACTTTGCTTTTGAAAAACAATTACAGTTAGAAGGAGGCAGCCTATTCATCCGATTTGTTTCATGAAGAGTGTTAATTCCTTACTTTCATGTATTCAAACTTGATTAATCTGTGGTTTGTTATCTCCTGCCACTCACTCCATAGACAGATTTCTTTGTATTTTAATTCATAATTTTTAAAATAATATAGTAGTTTATTTTTACATCATTTTGTGCATTTTTTTCATCTCATTTGTAATCCCTGTGGGCTTCCCATCACCAAATCACCCATGTGCCATCACCGTAGTGCAGTGCATTTCCTTCCCCCCACTGTTTTTGATACCATCCCCTACTCTACCCCCATAGTATGTCTCTGACATATAGCTGTTCTTGCCTGGCCCATTATACTCCTGCTATGAGTGAAACCATTGGTGTTTTTCCTTTTCTTTCTGGCTTATTTCATTAAGTATGATCTTTTCCATCTCCATTTATGTTGCTGCAAAAGGCATGTGTTTATTTTTTTTTT
>NW_004567115.1:6343298-6348516 GCF_000260355.1 Condylura cristata | reverse complement strand
TTCATATGCTTGTTGGCCATCTGCATTTCCTCTTTGGAGAAGTGTCTTTTTAGCTCTTCTGCCCATTTTTTGATGGGATTGTTTATTTTTGTTGAGTTTCTTCAGTTCTATGTATATCTTTGTGATCAATCCTTTACCACTAGTTTTGTGTGAGGAAATTTTTTCCTCATCAGTAGGATATCTGTTTTTTGTAATGTCTCTTTTGCTGTACAGAAGCTCTTTACTTGATGTAGTCCCATCTATTTGTCCTTGCCTTCACTATCGTTGCATTGGGTGCTGTCTCTTTAAAGATGTCACTGAAGTATATGTCATGTTGTGTTTGGCCCATCTTTGCTTCCAGGTATTTTATGGTTTCCGTTCTTATGTCTAGGTCTTTAATCCACTTCAAGTTGATTTTTGTGTGTGGTGTTAGGTAGTGATCTAGTTTTGTTTTTTTGCATGTAGCTTCCCAGTTTTCCCAGCACCATTTGCTGAACAAACTTTCTTTGTTCCATTGTATCTTCTTTGCTCCTTTGTCAAAAATTAGCTGCCCATAAACTTGTGGGTTTATACTGGGTTTTCTATCCAAATCCACTCGTCAGTATTGTCTGTTCTTGTTCCAGTACCATGCAGTTTTGATTATTGTGGCTTTGTAGTATAGCTTGAATTTTGGGATTATAATACCTCCATTCCCTTTCTTCTTGGTCAAGAGAGTTTTGGTTATTCGAGGTCTTTTGTTGTTCCATATGAATCTCATCACTGTTTTTTCTGTTTCTTTGAAGAATGTCATTGAGACTTTTATTGGGATGGCGTTAAATCTGTATATTGCTTTTGGTAGAATGGCTATTTAGATGATGTTAATTCTCCCGATCCATGAGCAGGGGTGTCTTTCCATTTCATGGTGTCTTGTTCTATTTCTTTTAACAGTGTTCTGTAATTTTCTTTGTATAGGTCTTTTACCTCTTTCATTAGGTTGATTCCCAGGTATTTGATTCTTTTTGTTTTAATTGAAAAGGGGATGGTTATTTTTATTTCTGCTTCTTCTGATTGGTTGTGCATAGGAAGGCCTCTGACTTTTGTGTGTTAATTTTATATCCTGCTACCTTGCTAAACTGGTTGATGATTTTGATTAGTTTCTCTGTGGAATTTTTAGGGTTTTCCATGTAAATTAACATATCATCTGCAAATAAGGACAGTTTTACTTCTTCCTCTATTTGGATTCTCTGTATGTCTTTTTCTTGCCTTACTGCTCTGGCTAGAACTTCCAATGTTATGTTGAAGAGCAGTGGTGATAATGGACACCCTTGTGTTCCTGATCTCAAAGGAAAGGCTTTCAGCTTTTCTCCATTGAGGATAAATATTGGCTGTGGGTTTGTCATAGATAGCTTTTTTCATGTTGAGGTATGTTCCTTCTATTCCGAGGATTTCGAGGGCCTTAAATGTAAATGGGTGTTGAACTTTGTCAAATGCCTTCTCCGCATCTATTGATATGATTGTGTGGTTTTTACTTTTCTAGACAGATATTTTTTAAATATAGTTAGAATTTATGGAATAGAGAAAAAAATCTGCTCTGCATCAACATGAATTTCACATTTCAAGTTTTAACCTGTACATGTAAGAAGTCATATGCAGACAGAAATCATACTTCATGGTGATTTTGAAGATAGGTAAGCTGTAGTTTGAAAAATGTTTTCACTTTGTGTAATAAGTATAAAATATACTAAGTTGAAAAATAGTGTATTTGAGTTAAAATACTCAAAGTGTGTGCAATACAACTTTATATTTTTTAGTTGAAGAAATGGAGCTTTTGAGATGGTCTATGATATGTTCAAAAATAGTATGACCTGTATACCTGAGAGCACAGGATCAAATCTGAGTCTCTTTACACTAAAGAAAGGACTCATAATTGGTTGAATTTACTTCACAGGTTTTAGCAGTTTGTTGTTTTTAGGAGATGGGATCGACTCTTTAGAATGATTAACTCTACGTGACGTGCTAAGTTCCAAGTCTGAAAATCTGAACAATGTTCATTTTTCATTGACCAGTAAAATTTTATGAATAATTTAGATCCTTTTTATATATATATATATTTCTAAAGGAGCTATTTTAGATAAAAGGTATAGTGATCTTCTCTAAAAAGGTTACAAAAATAAATTTGTAGGAAAACCTGGTGTGATTTGGCTTTTGCTATTATTCTGGCAGCAGTCTCCTGAAGTATGGCTCTCTTAACTGAGTGTGCTCCAACTGAAATAATGACAGTCAGAATCTCTGACTAAAATAAATTTGGGATATACCATATACTGTGGTATACTGTTTTTGGGAATTCACAATGCATATTATCACAAAGCCTCTGAGAAAGTAGTAAGGTATTAACTACATCAAGGTATTAACTATGTCATTTACTTAAAGTAATATCTCTTTTCATAAAATACTTTCAAATTTGTTTCTCTCTAAAATGTTATTTGTGAAAGTGGTTTGGGCTAATACTTTTACTTAATTTTATCACTCATATCTCTATGAATGTTTTAATCAAGTAGCATTTTCATGTGCACATTGATAATTTTTATTATTTGCTAAAACTGAGACAGCACTAGGTTTCTATATTGGAAATTAATCAGTTTCTACAAAAGTTAAAAATGAGAGAGTATAATTTTTATTTTGGAATGAAATTATTTTCTGGCTTCTTTTCTACCCAACATGAAATAATAAGAATTGAATTCACCTTCCTGCTTGAAACAACCAAAAAGGGAAAAATAATGGCAAACATATGAAAAAAGCAGTTTATAAGAAACCAGATGTAAGGCAATTAGGAACAACAATCTTTAAGAAATAACAAACAAAGATTTTCCCAACCTACTGCCTTGTGAAAATTTTTAGCTGTTATGCAGTGAGGGTAAACCCAGCCAGAGTCTGACTGGGTGTAGGAAACAGATCTGAGTGGTGTGGAGTGAGACAAAGATGATAGAGTTGTAGGAAAAGTTACTGGAGATGGGGGGAAAATGCAGAGTAAAACTTCCAGAGACCTGGAGAGCACCTCTCTTGAGTATTGAGCCAGTCAGTGTGTGCCTGGGCCCATGGAGATATAGCTGGTGACACAATCTGAAAGATTTAAAATAAACTACACAGAGGTTAAAAAGGCCCATTTTACACCAGCCAGAGTGGAACCCCCACAATATAATAGTCACTGGATAGAACACTGGATAGGCAAAATTGCCTTCAGACTTACACACCACTCTGATTCCACCAACAAATCTGAAAAGATAGATCTGAAAGGACTAGTTTCGAAGTAACTTATCCAAAAGTGACACAGATATTAGAATTAACAGATAAGAATGATAAAACTATGCTTGAGATTGCATTTTATGTGTTCAAAAGGCTTAGAGATAAGGAAAATATTTTTAGTGACTCAAATAAAATTTTTAGAGAAAACAGTTTGAAATGAAAATTTTCATTAAAAAATGAAAGGCTTCAATTCAGAGATGAGACATGATCTGAATGAGATTACTGGCAGGTTAACGCCAATGAACTGTGAAACAACTTCAGATGGCCCAAGAATCCTGTAATTGGTATCTGTGAAGGAAAGGAGAGACAGAAAATAATTGTTTTTTAAGAAATAACAGCTGAAAAATTTCCAAATTTGGTAAAAAATTAAATCCATAAATTGAGGTAGTTTAAAGGCTCTTTATACACAAGAAACATGGGAAAACTTCACCTAGAAATCATACTCAAATTGCTCATAATCAGTAAGAAAGAGAAAAGTGTTTCTACTTTAAAGAGGAATATTCAGCAGCAGGCAGAGAATAAAGAACTAGTTATATACAACAAGGAAAGAAATAATAGGTTTCTTATTAAAAAATGTAAACAAGGAAACTGGAATAACATTTTAGCAGTATTGAAGGAAAGCAACAAAGTTGTCAAGCTGGTGTTCTATGCTCAGTGAAAACATCACTCAAAAATGAAGATTAAATAAAGATGTTTCCAGACATACAAAAGCTGAATGCATTAGTCAAAAAAAATATAGGATACGGAAATATATCTATACATCTAAACAAAGAAATGAACAAAAAGGACAAAATACAGGTGTTCCACAAAGGAAGTGGTAAAATACATTGCTAGATAACTTTTTTTGTTGTTGTTATTTAAATTTCTTTAAAAGGTAATGGTTATGATTGAATCAGCCATTCAGTCGCATGGTTTGGGGGAAATCTTACAATAATGATAAAGTGGTCCTCTGACTGCCTTTATCTCCTAAACCTGCATTTTCCCTTAAATAAGAAAAAAAGGAAGAGAAAGAGATGGGCTTAAAACAAGAGAGGTGATTCTTTTAAATATAAGATTGTGGCATTGGCAATCCTGAGTCAAGTAAAGTCTCTTCTCAGTTTGCTCCTCTCAATAGATTAGCTGTTACAGACTTTTCCCCAAAAAAGTTTGAGTTAAAGAAAGTTTTACAAATAATTATGTGAGAATATATATTTGTATATAGATCAAGACATACACTATATCTAATCTGACAATCTTTGCTATAGTATATTGCAATGTGGGAATGATGGTGCCAATTAATAAAATGGATGACACATGTAAAAATTAAAAAGTGGACTATTAATAAGACAAATAATAATGTATTTGGGTTTTGTGAAATAAGCATACATGTAAAATGTATGGCAATAACAGTTTAAAAGTCCAGGGTGGCAGAAAGAAAAAGAGAAATACCAGATGGTTTCACTCATAGCAGAAGCATAAAGGACCGGGCGGGGAGGGTGGGAGGGGGGAATAAAAATAATGAACAACCATACACCAGAGACATTTTACAGGGGTGGTGTGGGGAATGGGATCAAAAATGGGGGCAAGGGGGTTGCACGGGACTATAGTGATGGCACACAGGTGATTTGGTGATGGGAAGCCCATGGAGATTACAGCTGAGATGGATAAAAAGGCACAAAATGATGTAAAAATGAACTATTACAGTAATTAAAAAAAAGTCCAGGCTGGGAGAAATAGAAGCATATTATTGTAAAGTTCCTAGACTATACAAGGGTAGGGTAATATTATTTGAAAGTAGGCTTTGATAATGTGTGAAACTATGTTATTAAAATTACAAAATAGTACTGAGAGAAATTAAAGAAAATGTACATGACATATACCTTGTTCATAGGCTGGAAGACTTAAAGTAGTTAAGATATCATTTATCACCAACTAAATCTATACTTTTTTAGCACACTTTCAATAAAAATTTGAGCAT
>NW_004567115.1:6264412-6343198 GCF_000260355.1 Condylura cristata | reverse complement strand
ACTGCTGAGGGGAGCAGCGGGCGGGTCAGGAGAGGTCTGCCTTGCCATGTGGTCGCCTTTTGGCAGGCGGGAATCGAACTCATGCGGAAGTGGCTTAGTTTCTTAGTGCAGTGCTTTAACCCACTGCGCCACCAGGGAGGGCCTGAGCATGTTTTTTATAGAAACAAGCTGATTCTAAATTCTTATGGACTGGACATGTGAAAGATTTAGATAACCCAAAGCAAGTTAAAAGAAAAAGTTAAGTGGGAGAGCTTTAAAGATTTATTGTAGAATAACAGTGATAGAGAGTGTACAGTATTGGTGTTAAGATAGACAAGTAAATGAATGTTGATATCTACCTCACACCATAAACAAAAATTAAAGTGGTTCAGAGTCCCGAATATCCAGGCCAAAACTATAAAACTGCTGGAAGAAACCATAGGAAAAAGTCTGTGTTATCTTGGGGTAAGCGAATGTTTTATTGGTAAAAGACCAAGAAAAAAATCTATAAAACAAGTTGATACATTACACTTTATCAAAATTTAATACTTACCTTTAAAAGACACTAGTATGAGAATAAAAAAGCAAGTCAAAGAAAGGAAAAAAATTTTGCAAACACAGTTCAACTGCAGCTTTTTCTACTTTTTTCCTCTGGACTGTTGTTTCTGTTGTATACTGTTAAGATAAACCCCTATTTATCTTTCAGGGGTTATTGACTTTGCTATCCTGCAATTTAGTTGTGAATATATGATGAAGGTGAGCTTTGCATCTTTACTCTGCTGCTATCTTGCTGAACTCCCCCATTGGTAGAAGATTGCATCAAGAAGATGTGGTCTGTCCTCAGTATGGAATACTATTCAGCCATAAAGAAAGATGAAATATTGTCATTTACAGCAAAATGAAAGGCGTTTGAGGGAATTATATGTAATTAAGGAAGTCAGAATGACAAATACAAATACTGGATGTTCAGAAAGTAGGCAATATGACAAAGAGTAAAACACTTTATAAAGCTAATGGATATTATTAAAAGAAGTGAGGTTAAGAGGAAAGGGGGAAGGGAGAAAGGGCCAAAGGATATAAAAGATTGTAGGGAGGGAGGGAAGAAAATTTTCCAAGCATAGATCTGATAAGTATTTAGTATAATGTAGTCAGTGATAACAACCAGTACTCAAATAGTTCTGCTATAATGCAAAATATATGTTCCTAAAAATTAATGTGGTACATTAAACTGCAATGAATATCATAGCGCTTATGAAGAAAACGGGGTTAGGGA
The DNA here is from genome assembly GCF_000260355.1 of Condylura cristata. Classification (NCBI taxonomy): domain Eukaryota; kingdom Metazoa; phylum Chordata; class Mammalia; order Eulipotyphla; family Talpidae; genus Condylura; species Condylura cristata. The sequence continues at coordinate 6,341,946 of NW_004567115.1, read as the reverse complement.
CTACATTACTCAAAAGCTTTGCTTTTATCGGTGGCATATAAACAAGGAAATGAAATTATAATAACATTTATGTATCGTCAGTGTTGAGAAACACATTAACAAGTTCCCACATTTACATATGGGGACTTTGGCAGTGATGGTTGTTTCCTACCTTGATTGTGTTGATCACTTCATTAGTATATATATGTGCACATGTCAAAAGCATCAAATTGTACGCAAAAATGTTTACAATTTATTGCGTGTCATCTGTTTCTAACACTTAATGTTTAAAGTGAAGTGCAAAAATCATTTTATGTTAACTTTTCTCTGTAAATATACATAAATATAATTTCTATAGTGAATAAAAATCAAGTCAATCAGCCAGCAATATTTGTAGAGCAAACAGCTAACCCCACAGTTTATGAACAATTAAATATCAGAAACTCTGTATAGAGTAAACTCAGAGTAGAGAATTGCTTAGATTTCTTACTGACTAATCACCACCATAATCGTGACATAGAACTTTTTCATGAGCAAAATAAAATATGGGCAAAGCTTATACATGGTGCTAGTAGAAATCATGTTTAGAATGAGTTGAGAGATATCTAGTCAGAATCTTATATTTCAAAAGAAAGGAAATTTTTCTGATATAGAAGTAATACATATTGTTATAAAATACTTGGAAAACATAGTAAAGACAAAACAGGCAGCTGTCATCTTATAATCATTCAGAAGTGTATTACTGTCATTTTGGTGTATGTCAGTTTGCTTGGTTGCAGTTTGTTTTCTTCTTCCAGCTTACATTAATCAAAACATTTCTCCATTTAAGTTCTTCTGTTACATTATTCCATCATAGGAATAAAACATGATGTATTTAATACATCCCCTATATTTAAATATGTACACTGTTCTAATCAGGAAATCCTCTTTTGTAAACCATTCATTTGTAGTAAAAAAACTTATGTAATTTTATAAACCAATAGTAAGTCAAAAAAACAGTCATGTTAAAAAATTTAAAGAACTTGCATTCGTTTGCTAATTATATTTAATATTAAAAAATGTATTTCAAAACATAGAAGCAACGGCCCTCCCTGGTGGTGCAGTAGATTAAAGCACAGCGCTATGAAGCAGTCCACCGTAGCATGAGTTTGATTCCCAGACAGGGAAGTGGCCCACATGGCGCGGCAGACCTCTCCTGTCCCACCCCCTGCTCCCCTCAGTGGTGTATTTCCATCAGTCTGCCTGATCTGCTCCCCATTCTGTCACTGGTGAATCCTCTTAACCCCCTGGCCTGTGCTCCAGTTCTTGTATGTATAAATAAATAAACCTTTAAAAAACCAAGAGGCCAGAAGTAAAATGTAAGTAAAAAGAAAAGATTTAATATATACACTCATTTACATGTTTGGAGCATTTAAGGACAGGGGACAAAAACAGAAAGAAGAAAACATGCACAAGGAACTGGAAAGAAGAGAGAAACAGAAGAAATCTAAACAAAGGTACTTGTCATGGAAATTAGGTCAGAATGTCACAGCATAAAACACTTTATTTTGGAGGTATAATTTCTTTTCCACATTTTCACATCTTAAATTTTTTGATCAAAATATTTAGCATTAAATGGATTGTGATTTACATCATTTATGTTAAGGAAATTTAGATTATTATTATTTGGATTTACTAGGTCACATCATTAAAAAAAAAATATTAAATTAGAATAAAGTCCTTTTAGGAACTGTCTTACACTGCTGGTGGGAATGCAACCGGTCCAGCCACTGTGGAAAGCTGTTTGGAGGTTTCTTAAACTGCTAAAAATGGAGCTTCCACATGATTCAGCAGTCTCACTCCTAGGAATTTACCCAAAGCACACAAAAACACTAATTCAAAAGGATGCCTGCATCCCAATGTTTATTGCAGCACTGCTTACAACAGGTGAGACTTGGAGACAACCTAAATGCACAAAAATAGATGACTGGATCAAAAAGATGTATCGCTACACAATGGAATACTATTCAGCAATCAAAAAGATAATCTGATACCATTTGCAGCAACATGGATGGAGCTAGAAGGGATTATGCTCAGTAAAATAAGTCAGAAGGAAAAAGAAAAATACTGAATGGTCTCACTTATAGGAGGAACATGGGGGGACCAAATAAGGAATCAGGGGGAAATAATAACAATTAAAAAAACACAACAAAACAAAAACAGACAACTGTAAATCAGAGACATTCTGCAGGGGAGGGGTAGGGATCAAGATGGGAGCTGGAGGAACACAAGAGATAAAGGTAGGCCCTCCCTGGTGGCTCAGCAAGTTAAAACACAGCACAGAGAAGCTAAAGATAAAGGTACCCTCTGTTGCCTTATTCTGCCATCTTTAGAGAGTGGCTCATTCTCTTGGTTGCAAGTTCCCTGCGCCATGTCTTTCTATGAAGTCTGCATCCAGCAGGAAGCAGTTGGAATGCAGAGAGGGCAAAAGGCAGAAAGCATAGGCCAGCTGTCTTTCTCTTTTTATCAAGAGAACAATGACTTGCCCTGGAGTTCTACCAGATACTTCTATTTCATTGACCAGAATTTGGTCACTTGGCTATTTGTAGACAAGAAGTCTGAGGTCATGACTACTTTTCATTGAACGTATTGCTCCCTAAGAAATCAGCATTAGGTTAGTCAGGAAAAGGGAGACAATAAGATTTGGTTGGAGAAAGACTAGAAGTTGTTACCTTTACTTCTTTTAAATACAACACCTTAAAATTTAATGCTTGATATAAATGTTAATTTTGTCAATGCTTTCCCTGTCAGGCTTTTAACTTGTTTGTTTCCGTTCTACATAGTACTCTGGGTATAAGACTTGTTTTGCCCCAGTTAAATTATTTCTTGAGTATAAGTCTTCGCTAATATTAACAAATCAAGAGATATACTTTGTTTGGTATTTCTGTGTTGCTTATGCTAAAGCAATGTAATATTATACTGTTTTACCACATTAATAGCAGCATTTTGTGATACGTTTTTAAAATTTTTACTGAGAAAGTTCCATTTTTTCTGATTATCAGGAAACACACATATACATCCATATATATATATATTTGTACTAGTACTAACTCCTGTGTATATTTCAGTGTTAATTTTGCCTTTTCTTTACATTTCTTAATTTTCGTATTTCTCAAGTAAGACTTCTAAGCAGTTTTATATAAGTAGATAGTTTTTAAATTATTATTCCACAAATAAACTATCACTTTCATTCTAAAATAAATTTGCATTTTTTTAGTAAGGTATATCTAAAGGTTAGTAACATTTTTAGTGCCATTCACTTAGTGCTTTTCTAACCGTTGTTCACCCTGGTGATATCCACTGTAGCTATTTTTTGGTTTTCCATCTTACAAAAACTATTTTGCTTTTAAATAACAAATCATGACATTTGTGGTACCTCATTAATAATGCTCTTCTTGATAATAAAATTGAATTACACACTCTAAAACAATATTAAGAAGTTTACTTTTAAGTTAAATATTTTGAGTTAAAATTATGAAATTATACAGGATCACATTGGAAAGCCTGTTTACCTGTAAGCATACAGTACCTAAACTTTCTTTGATTACAGGCTTTTCTGTTGCTATCTAAACCTGTTACTATATTCTTACTAAATTCTCTATTAATATGTTATAACTTCATTGTAGGTTCTCACAAGCTAAATAAGTTGATCCAATAAAGGTTTTATTAAGGGAAAAATTATTTTTCTGAGCTTTCTGATCTTAAAACCACCCTGTTTCTTCTTTCAGAACTTTTCGAAGGTTCCACATGAAGGAAGCATAAGAGTCGAAAGTACCACACTGAGATAATCCAGTGTTTAAAAGTCAAATAGATTGAGCGTCTCCACAGTTGCCGAGCCTCGGCTATTAGCTTGTGTGTGTCTTTTTGCGCACCTCTTCTTGATTAACTGACTCACTTCAGCTTGCCTACTGCTACCATTTTGTAATCATACATGTTATTTCAGCAGATGAGCACATTAGAAGTTTTATTTGTGACTAGATGTAATTATATAAATTTGAACTGGTTAAATTTGAGGAAGGGTTATTTTAGACATTAATTCTGTATCTTAAAAGTTACAAATGCATGTGGCAAATTGAATCCAATGGGGAACTTGTCAGCTTTTTACAACCCTAGCCCTACCTCCCACAGATAAACAGTGATAGTTTCTTGTACAAACTTCTGTACATATTAAACCACATCTGTCTGAAAATAGATCTGATCTAACCTGTTAAAAAGTTAGAAATCTGAAACATAAATGTAAAAATATAAATGAAAAATATGTTATACCATTCTATGCCCTGTGGTTTTTTTTTTTAACTTAATTTATAGCCATCTTTCTATGCCAGCACTTCATTCTCCATATATACATGCATCTTTGTGTAGTATTAGCTCAATTCCTAGTAGTGGAATTGCCCAGTCCAAAGGATAAATTATTCTCCAAATTTGAATGCCATTTTAAAAATCCTATTCCTGAGATTTTGAAGGAATATTGAATGAAGATGAAATGGGACTTGAATAAATTTACAAGGTGCACCACATGTTTGCTTTACAAAAGATACACATTCTGGTACTAAGCCATCTCATTTGGCTTACATACATAGTATTTTCCTAAATGGATTCAGAATGATAGAAAATTGACCACCTCAATTTTCTAAAAAACATCATGGTGGTCTTAGAGGAGGAAAAACTATTTTAAGAATTCACTACGAAAGCAATTATAATCAAAACAGCATGGTATTAGAATAAAAATAGATTAATGAAACAGAATTGTGAATCCACAATCAACCCATACATACATGGTCAGCTAATAAATGACAGAGGAGCTAAGAACATAAAACAGCATGAGGAGAGTTTTCAACAAATGGTGCTGGGACAACTGGACAACCACATGCAAAAGAATGAAATTAGAGCACTGTCTCATCCCATGCACACATATGTACACAGAGTTGGTTGCAAAAATCAAATGAAATATTTGTAATGGATTTTTATATTTATAAAATCTCTCTTTAGGTTTGAGCAAAGAGAGTTCTTTCTGTCCTTTGCCAGTGAGGCCTTTTCTTAAATCTTTATGCCTCCTCTATGAAACTTCAGAGCAACAGTGTTCTCTGCAGACCTGATCCAGATTCAAGGAATGTACCATCCAGCACTCAACAGTGTTAGGATGACTAGCTAGAATGGCATTTTGTTAGGCAGCTATATTGTTGGTGGAATGAAAGGAGTAGCTTTTGTTTTCCTTTTATTGCCCAGTCATTTAATGTTTCATATTTTATTTTCTTGATGACTGTAATGAACACCTATCTAATATATTCCACAGATTTCAATGGGACAGATGTTGCAAGATTTTGGAAAATTTCTTGGGATGTTCCTTCTTGTTTTGTTTTCTTTCACAATTGGACTGACACAACTGTATGATAAAGGCTATACTCCAAAAGAACAGAAGGACTGTGTAGGCATCTTCTGTGAACAGCAAAGCAATGATACATTCCACTCGTGAGTGTCTCTAATTTTTTTTTAATTTTTAGTAAATATATGTCTCTCTGTCATGTTATCTATAACATTGTGCTTACAGAAATAGAATTTTCTTTAAGTGGTTCCTTTTTAAAATGCAGAATCTTTAGTACTTACTTCAGCAGCATATATACTAAAATTGGAACAATATGAGGATTAGCATGACCCCTGTGCAACAGTGGACATGTAAATTTATGAAATGTTCATATTTCATAAAATAAAAATTCAGAAACTTAAAACATTTTTTGCAAATCATTTACATAACTATCTTTATGTATGGAATATTCAATAAATAGGAGGCCTAAGTTATTGGCTCCTCTACTCTCTACCTTAACAAGATTCTTGGCATTTTGTTATCTTTCTGTACTGGATAATTATTTATCTGTACTACTTACTGCAAGATGTTCAGCATCTCTGCCCCTCAAGTATTAAATGTCAGTGAGTGAAACTATACTCATGGAGTTTATAATCTAGTGAGAGGATACAGTTTTAGGTAAGAGGTTAGAAAAGACCCATAAAAGATGACGTTTGTAGTCAAGGTAGAAGCTGGTGAGAGACTCACCATGAATAAGTCTGAAGGAAGAGCCTTCACAGATAGAAGGAATGGCATAGGCAAGTGCCCTGAGGTGGGAGTATGGCCCACTCTCTCAAGGAAAATCCAGGAGTGGATGGAAGATAGTAAACCAGAGAAGAGTTGTAGGAGATGAGGTGGAAAGGTTATGGGATCAGTTACAGTGTGACTGGCCTCAGGAAGATTTGGGACTATTGATTTGAGAGCCACTTTAAGTTTTTGAGCAGAGGAGTGGCAAACTATGTTTTAACAGCATCATGGAGGCTGCATGGCTGAAAATAGTCAGAAAAGCAGTAAGAGGCTCAAGGATTAAGAAATGCTTTATCTTTGAAGTCAAAATAAAGCTAATCGGTAATGTTGAGGTCAACCTTATTTTATATAATATTCTTCATGACCCACGTTTTCTTTATATAATACTGATATAAATAAATTTTTTATTTTTGATCATTCATTTAAAAATATTTCCTTTTAAACAGAAATGTAATTCTCTTTCCAGGTTCATTGGTACTTGCTTTGCTCTGTTCTGGTATATTTTCTCCTTAGCACATGTGGCAATCTTTGTTACACGATTTAGCTATGGAGAAGAACTGCAGTCCTTTGTTGGAGCTGTTATTGTTGGTACATACAATGTCGTGGTTGTGATCGTGCTCACCAAGCTGCTGGTGGCAATGCTTCATAAAAGCTTTCAGTTGATAGCAGTAAGTATTGACCCTTTAAAAATTTTTATATTCTTTTCAGAGCATACCAAAAGTATGCAGCAGATGAGCAAAGATTACGCAAAGAATTGGCATCATTTAAAAATTAAATCTAGATTTTTAATGTTATCATGGCAACAATCATAAGATTTAGAGCTATAGGACCACACCTCTTGTTAGTACGTCGCACCCGACACCAGGTGCCCAGAGTTCTCTACCACAACCCCTCCTGCCTCCTCTCTACTTTCTGCTCTCACTCTTCACCCCTCGTTGCCTCAGTTTTGTAGGGAGATTTCTAGAGTTTGTTATTGGTTTGATTTTAAATAAAGAATTTTTAAAAATGTAAGTTATATGTATTAACTGCAAAGGTTGATCAACTTTTTACCACATCCTGTGCAAACATTTATACAGTTTCAAACCATGTCCTCATGTGTCCCTCCTGTGTGTATTTATATCTTACATTGCTTTTTCACTTGGCTCTTGTAGAATCATGAAGACAAAGAGTGGAAGTTTGCCCGAGCAAAGCTGTGGCTTAGTTACTTTGATGACAAATGCACATTGCCCCCACCTTTTAACATTGTTCCTTCACCAAAGACTATCTGCTATATGATTAGTAGCCTCAGCAAATGGATTTGCTCTCACACATCAAAAGGCAAGGTTAAACGGCAAAACAGTTTAAAGGTAAGAAGTTTGAAATGTGAATTGCAACTTGGAAGTCTTTATTTCTAATGTTAAATGTTTCCTGAATCATAAATATGCAAAAAATAAGATTTTTTTCACTCCTGTATCCAAATGTTTAATTACTATTCAACATAAAGTAAGGACTCAATGTCTGCTAAGAATGAGAGAGTACTATGATTTTCTTTCATAGAATCTCACCTCATATCTTTAAAATATGGAAAATACTCAGAAGTCTATTTCTAGTACTTGAAAATTGTTTAGTACACGAATAATTCATTACATGTTGCTATAAATCATGTGTGATGTCTGTGATTTTTTTTCAATATACCTTGTTAATTTATGCAAATCTCTAGTACATTATTATTTGTTTTAAAGGAATGGAGAAATTTAAAACAAAAGAGAGACGAAAACTACCAAAAAGTGATGTGCTGCTTAGTGCATCGATACTTAACTTCTATGAGACAGAAGATGCAAAGTACCGATCAGGCAACTGTGGAAAATTTAAATGAACTGCGCCAAGATTTGTCAAAATTCCGAAATGAAATAAGAGATTTACTTGGCTTTCGGACTTCGAAATATGCTATGTTTTACCCAAGAAATTAATCGTTTTTTAAGTTATGTAGAGTAATTTTCAATAATTAATCTGAATGACTGTATTTGCACAACTTACAATTAAATAATAAGATATATATTGAAGTCAACAATTATATAAAAGCCATTCTTTAAAATATTTATAGCATAATATATGTTGTGTAAAATATGTATATAGAATTAGTTTTTTAAAACCCCTTGATAGTGGCTTTTTGCAGGAGCAAACATTAAGTAGATAGATTTTGCTAGCATGCTGCTTGGTTTTCTTACTCAAACAATACTTTAAAATTTTTTTCATTTTATGTTTAAGAAGGGCAGTTATAGTTGTACGTATTGCCAGAAGATATGTACTTGTATAAAAAGAATCAGCAAATGTGGGCTGATCTCCTTCCATAGGATGCTCTTGAAATATAGAAGTCATGGTTTTTTAAATCTTTGTTTTGGAAGTTCATATATAGTTTAGTATTTATTGTTTAGGAATATAGTTTTATCTAAAATAATAGTTTATTTTTTTCTTTTTTATTTTGTTATAATCGTAAGCAACAAAGAAAACACCCTAGTGAATATTTAAATTTGTCTCTATAAATTTAAATTCACTTCAGTTTTGTTATTGTAATATATTTACTTTTACATGGTTGTAATCACTTTATATTTTTAATCTTGTTTTTTTCACTTAATGGTATTTTATATATACATTTACATGTATTGATATAGTCCCTGTATTTGAATTTTTATAGACTTACATAGTTTTGGGAAAATATAGTTTGTAGCTATGGCATATTTGATTTTAAAGTTTGCACAACTACTTCTCTAAGATTAGACGTTTAATATCTTTTATTTTTTTCTTTAACATAATACATTGTAGCTATAATTTTTTTTAAGTCAGACTTAATGTTCATAGTTCTAAAGCTAACTCAAAATAAGAATTTCAAAGACACTTAATGAACATGTGTGGTCACAGACTGTTTTGTTTTTGTGAACTTCAGAAAACTATTTAATGCAAGGATTTGTTTTATATTTGACTAAGATTCTAGAACTTACCTCCCAAAATATTTTCTACAGTATTTAACATAGCTTCTATAAAAGTGACTTCATGTTTATTTGTGGATCATTCCTGCTGCTTAAGATGGAAAACATTGATCTTTTGTTTAAATTGGGAAATAAAATATGTATTTAAATTTTTTGCTATGTTTATGTAAGGGATGTAGCTAAATTTTTCCTCACAGACTATCACTTATATATTTTCACAGCATTTCCAGTTAAGAGGTTACTATACATGTAATTATCTTCTTAACTGAATGTCTGATGGTCTTACTGCCACACAGGGCGCAGGTAGCCCTTGGTGTGTTAAGTACCACCAATCCAGGGATCATTGTCTAAATGTGTTAGTATTGTGTTTCATCTTGCTTTCTTTTCATTTCCAAATTGTAAGTGTTTTCTCTTTTGGACAAATTCTTATAAAAATGTTTATTGTAAAGTTATATATTTTGTCTACAATGGGATTATGCATTTCCCAGCTGGGATTTTACATTCAGGATTTTTAGTCATTCTAAAAAAATAACCTAATTATTAAATCAAAATATTTATAGAGTATCTACTGTATGCATGAGTTACTTATAAGGTATATTTTGAATGGCGGCATATGTATGAAAAAAAGTGAATAAAACTTGACATTATATTATGAATTGATAATCTGTCCACTGTAGTATTGTATATATTTTACATTTTACAACAAATTAAGCTATAATTTATATACTACAAAATTCACTTTTTTAAAAGTTTAAAACAAAGTGTCCTTTAAAAGTGTGTCAAAAACCTAAAATACAAAATCTCAGACCCCTTTCTTCCCTATGCTACTTCCAATGACAATATCATTTAACTCTACAGAATTTCTTCCTATATTTTTAAATATTATATTTTAAAATGATGTACCCATACAAAGACCTATATGTGAATGTGCTTATAGCAGCTTACTTATGATCTGAAATTGAAAACAACCAAATACCTACAACTGCTAAATAGATGAACAAATTGCACATGCATACAATGGAAATCTACTCAGCAAAAAAAGGTGCATCAGAATTCAATCAGAGAGACAAAACCACTAGGATATTGGCAGGCATGTGTGCTGTGTTTGTAGTGATTGTTTATAGGAAGCAAGTTAAGCAGTGTCTGTGAGACTATTGATTTGCATTTAATGCTGGAATTGGAAGTTCACAAGGTGGTTTGAAAGGGAAAGTAGATGTAAAGTGGACAAAAGTAAGGGCAAGCTTGAACTCATGAGGATGGACTGAGACCCAGGTCACTTCTCACTGTGTTCAACCTTGAGAAAGTATATGGAATCTTATAGAAGTTATCCTATACTATGTTGCTAAGCACATACTTAGTCCAGGAATCAGAGAAGCTGAAGGATGATGCAAGGAAAGGTGGAACAGTTGCTGGCTTAACTGCTTCCCCACCCACCAAAATGAAACAGTGGATAACTTGCATTATGTGTCAGTCACAGAAATACCTGCATATAAATCAAATTGGCCGCTTCACTTTTGTCCTCTAAATCCCACTCAAATGTGTCAAAGGCTCTCCTTGGTGGTACAGTAGGTTAAACTATGAAGCTATCTGCAAGCCACTGCAGCACAAGTTCGACACCCCTCACCCCAGCCCAGGGAGGTGACCCACATGGCACAGCAGACCTCTCCTGTCCCCCCTGTTGCTCAGTATTTCAGTCAGTCTGCCTGTTCTGTGTCTGGTGAATCCTCTCACCCCATACCTGCCCCATGCCTCTGGCCTGTACTCCAGTTCTTCGATGCATAAATAATTTTTTTTAAATAATAAAAAAAAATTGTGTCCAATGGCTTACCCCAGTTGTGAGTATACAGGAAGAGAATTCTTAGAAATACTTCAAATGAACTAAGATGACACAATAACAAACTGCTGATATATTCAATAACATGCTTATAACTCTTAAAGTATTAGCTTTTAAGAATTAAAATTAAAATGTACAAAACTGTTAAGAAACCTAGCATGAAAAGCTTCATACTTTTTTTTTGTCTTCTGTAAAAATCACAGAAGACAAAATCAGATCATCGGTTAAGAGACTGGAAAGAGTGTACCAGCTTTTAGCAAGCAGTAAACTACAGAACCCAGCATCCCAGCATGTGCTGCATCTCCTGCTAATAAAGGAGATGCTGTTTCATTCCCTGGAACTAAGGGGGAGGTCCTTGGAAGTTGGCCTTAGATTTTAGAGAGGTGTACATAGGCTTCACCCTGAATACTCCTTAATTTGCCCTCTTTTCTGCTCATTGTTTCTGAACAAATCCATTTGGTTGTTGGAATAACTGATTACTTAGGTTTGATGTCAGCCGAATTGCACTGAAAAATACTGATATTCATGTGCAGTATATTCATATGCCTTTACCGTAAGTATTTTTGCTGCATAAATAATTGACTAAGCAGTTTTATAGTACAAAAGATAAAATTACCAAAAAAAAAAAAAGCAAAAGAATTGTTGAGTAAAGATTTAGGATTTAACGTCTGATGTAGATTCCTTATAATCCAAAAAAAAAAAAAATCTGTTGTAAAACTTCACATTTCCCTGCAAGTAAGGATGCTATTTCTTATCATTGTAACAAAATCAGCATATCTTGACTACATTGAAATGTTCCATCACATGCAGAGTCATTATAATTTTTCCCCCCATTTTCAAGACGCTTATATTCATCAGAAGTCATGGATATGTAACAGGTACAGGTTTCAGGGACTCCGCCCCCCTGCAGATACTGAAACTACAAATCCCATCAATACCGAGGAGAAGCACGCTGGGACATGAGGGCGGAGCTTAGCAGCCAGGTTAGGATAAAATCAGACATGCGGGCCCTTGGGCTCTCTTGCCTGTTGGTTGGCGGCTGGTTGTTTGGCTCTCCATCAGTTTCCAGCGTGCTATTGGAGTCGAAGTCAGCAGAACTGGTAGGACATTTTAGTTGTATTTTTCCCCCTCTTTCCCTGGGTTGTACCTTTACCTTTCTCCTTGTAAATAAATCCATTATTGACCCTTTTTGTGTGTGTCCATAGTACGATTGAATCTTAAGCGTGCAGGTGAGGACCCATAGACAGGCAACCAAGTTCGCATTGGGGTCCCCTGTAACAGATACATTTCCTCTTTGGAGTCATTCTTATTTTGCCTCCAACTTGAATATCACACGATAATTTTGGTAATAGTGTTATCAGAGAATAAGGTGTTATATCTAAATTAATGAACGGTTAATTTAAAAACTGTTGTGAATTACTGGCTATTTCATTTATATTTGTGGTAGCTAGCTAAGGAGGGGTGACCGCTCACCTGCAAACTGCTGTGGGTAGTTAACATTCACTATTTTAACACTGCCACTCATTACTGTACTGCCTACTCATTACTGTAGAGACTGAACATGAAGCCAAATGCAACCAGTTATTTCATCTTTTATAACAAAATGTTCTTAGAGTCAATTTGTTCAGTGGTGAAAATGCTTATGGTGAAAATACTTGGCTGCATAGAACTTCAAGGGAAAGAAACTACCTAGAAGCATTAATAATACAAGGGTAATGGCGCCTATGATTTTCTCATTTGTGAGTTCATTTATTAGCTTTCTGTAGAGCCCTTGCCTCATTCATGAACAAGTGTTACTTGAAGATACATTTAGAAAAAAATGTTATGTCCTCATTTTATACTTTAAAACTAGCCATCTTTAAGAGGCATGATTTCAGATATAAATTTAATTAGAGTAACACAAGGAGTCAAACAGTAGATTTATGTAGGAAGTTTTAAGTGTTCATTTAAGTGAAAGAAGTGCTTCAGCCACTCAGATAAATAACAGGTCTTGTTTTCTTCATTCTGTTTCTCTTTCTCTCACCTAGATAATACATCCTTCAATTTTAGGCAAAATTATACTTAAGATTTTAGTTTTAAGATTTAAAAACTATCAGTTGCTATTTATTGATTTAACGTAATTTATTTATGTATCTTTCACATCTTAATGAAAGATTTAAAAACTATCAGTTGCTATTTGTTGATTTAACATAATTTATTTATGTATCTTTTCACTTCTTTCACTTTTGTACAATGTTGTTTGCTTTCTCCTTTCAGGTGTAGTCCCCATAGAATTCCCACCACCAGTTCACCTTATAATTCAGGTGCTATTTTAAAAGAATTCTGACAGGTAAATGTTCTAGCCACCTAGTGCCCAATTCAGAATGGAACAATTCTTTAAGTTCGTTTAGTTAGTTAACAATTCTTTAAGTTAAGTTTTATATTTAACTAACTTAAATATAAAACTTACTTCCCTTGTTTTATATTTTAATGTAAATAACATTCACCATCTTTTCTTTTGATTGTTCTAATGCAAAGGTTTTCTTTTTCTCGCTCAAAGACTGAACTAGGCATTGGCAGGAACAATTTTCTTATTCCCTTCTGTATCCTCAGTTGAAGTACCATGTTCATGTTGAAAGGCAAAAATTTGTTGAAGGAAAATTTAGAATGATCTATTTATGTGAACACCCTAGAAGTGACATCCAGTCAGATACCCATCTAACAACTGTGTGATCTCCATTTCTATTTTATCAGATTGAGTTGGAAGGAGACCAACTGCTTCAACCTTATTTAATAAGTGAGAAAATGGACATTTTAAACAATTTGCTAAAGGCCCTTGTCCTCAGTCTGTCTCTGTAGCTCCACTGCAATGCTCCTGCTTCGTGTAGGCCTGTTTTTACAGACCGGTCTCCAGTGCAGGGCTGGGTCTTAGGAGCTCAGAGTGGGTGTGGGCCTAAGTCAAAGGCCTAGGGCCTCTGGGGAGAAGCTTTTCTCTTTTTTTGTGGATTGTAACTGCTGCTAATCGGTTTTTTCCCTCAGGGGTTTTGGCTTTGTTTTGCATCTTTTTGTTGTGCTTATCTAGGGGAGGAGAGAGTAGCTCTTTACACTGCTGCCTTGCTGTCTTTTAAACCTAATTGTTAACTTGGTTTTCAAGGGGAAGAAAATTAGAAAACAAATAGGTAATAACTTTAAAATCCCATAGAAATTTCTGTTAAGACTGTATCTAAATACACAGTTCTATCATCTATACTCCCACACTTATATATTTATACATCCTGTGTTTAAAAATGCTGTTAGTATGTGAATAATGATGCTTACATACAAAATTCGGGATATCCTTAATTATAAATATAATATTTGATATTTTTGTCTTTGACTTGGATTTATATTTACATCTGAGGGGCAAACTTGTGAATTTATTAGTTCTAATCACTTAGCTACAGGTCACTTTTAAGTTGTGTGTGTGTTTGTGTGTGTAATCATATCTGCATTAGAATAGTCTCATTTTTTGCTTGCCATTATCAATTATTTCTTTATCTTGTATTACTAAACTGAATAGATCCTTCAGTGGAATTTTTATAGAAATGTTGATTTCAGGCATTCTTATCATTAACTTTAAAGAAAATATAATACTTTTAGTATTTTCCCTTTTTTTGTATGAGACTTTTTGCAGGTTTTCTTGCAGTTTAAGGAAGTCCTCTTCAAGTCATAGTTTGCTCCAGGTTATTATTTTATCATGAATGAATGTTGAATTATATCAAATGCTTTTCTGCCATTATTAAAACCAAATGATTTTTCTCCTTTAATCTGTTGTGCATGGGGCTTAACAGTTCATTCTCCTGTTCTGTTGAATTGACCTTTGTTTCACTCTAGTTTAATTTACCTAGTAATCTGATAGTGTAGTATGTCAATTATGTTAACAGGCAAACTTGCTTACAGTAAAAATGAACCCAAACCCTGACTGGCAAATTGGATTGAATTGGGAGGAACTATAATTAAACCATAAAGCACAAATAACAGAGCCATAGCTTTGGGCTTTCCTGAGTGTATGACTCTCATAACTAGGCATGCCATCTATGAAGAATTTGGGAGTTATTCCTATAGTTGTTACAAGAGATATTTCTATGGAGCTGCAAATTTTAAACTGGAGTGTCTTCACCTACCTAACATATTTGTCTCCTGGCAGGTGTTTTCTAGAGAAACCTAGAAAATAGCTCTTACATGGCTTTGTGAATTGCTGTGAGACTGCTACCAATTAAAAAGTCTGACATTGTCCTAAAATCTGGTCTGATCTGTATCTTCTGAATAGATTGGTGCCACAAAAGCTGTGGTACTCCTAGGAGTCTAAATATTTAGCACTGAACACTCCTTAGTTTATATTGTAGATCAATAAATGCAGTGAGGTGTGACATTGACACTCTAATGTTAAATCAATCATGAATTTCTTGACCATACCCTATTTTGTTTGCTAAATTTTGCTTATTTGCTTAGGGTTTTGCCTCTGTGTTTACAAATGAAATGGGATTGGTGATTTTCCTAGATTCTGTTGTCTGCTCAATTGTGATATTAAGGTTATATTAATTTCATACAAAGAATTGTTGAGTGCAACTTCTTTGTTTATATTCTGGAACAGTTTGTATTAGATTGGCAGTATTTGTCCCATGTTTAGAAAACCTTCCAAATAAACTATGTGAGCATGTAATTTTATTTGAAGAAAAATTTTAATTGCTGATTGAATTTTACTAATGGTTATGGAACTGTTTAGGTATTCTATTTCTACTTAAGTCTGAGTTAATGAGTTCCCTCTTTGCCAAGGAATTTTTCTGCATCATCTAAGTTTTTAACTCCATTAGCATCAAATGGTTCATAAGATTTGCTAACACCTGTAGTAAGGTCCCCCTTTAATTCCTAAGTTGTTTCCTTATCTTTGTTATGTTTGTTTCTTTGTTCTTGCATAATATTCTCAGAGTTCTGTCCATTATATTCATGATTTTTAGAGAACCAGTTTTGGGCTTTATTAATTTTTTCTATTTATGATAATTACTTAATTTCTGCTCTTATGTTTATTTCCTCCTACCTTTAAAAAGTTTATTCTGGGGAACGCCCTGGTGGCACAGGGGTTTAAAAACAGTGATATCAAACTATGGCCAGCCACTGCAGCAAGAGTTCAGTACTCACCAGCCAGGGAGCTGACCTACATAGAATAGCAGACCTCTTCTGTCTCACCTGATGCTCCCCTCAGCAGTGTACTTCATTGATCTGCCTATTCTGCTCCCAACTCTGTCCCTAGTGAATCCTCTCACCACCCCCCACCTCCCAGACCTCTGGCCTATACCCTAGCTCTTGTATGCATAAATAAATAAATCTTTTTTTAAAAAAGTTCATTCTATAATATGTTTACAAACTTCCTAATTTGTATCATTCACAAATTACTTTTTACCCTTTCTTTTACAATGTGAACATTAAAAGTTTAAGTGTTTAAATGCTAGTTAAAGCTACATTCACATATTTTAAAATTTGCCATTTTTATTCAGTCTTTGACATTGTTCTCTTTCCTATTATAACTTAGAGTTCTTTCACAATTTCCCCACTACTGTGGAAACAGAGTTTTTAGACAATGACAGAATAGTTGATTCAACCTGATCCAGTTTACCGAGGAAGAACAGGATAGAGTTATAAAGCTCACTTCTAATTTCAAATCCTATAAAATCATCAGTTGTGATATAGGCAACTGGAAAGTTGCAATTCAGGATTAGTGAACGCTTCTCTGGGGAAGAAAGTGACTCTTCCAGTGACAGTGAGGACACTGGGTTTGAAATTAAGATTTCTGAGCTTGATACCCTACTCTTTATAGGGAGATGAACAAATCACTAAATATAGTTGAGTCTCAGTTTCAATTACAAAATGAACTAGATTCCTAAGGGACACTATTGTAGCTATAATATTCTCTGGTTCTGCAGAGAGAATCACACTCTATTTTCATGACTAGATCCATCTAGCCCCTTAGATTGGAATGCTAAATGCCTAGCAAGGTGGAATTGATACTAGGGCAACCTTCTATGTGAATAACAAGAAATCTTTTTACAGAGGCCATTTTCTATACAAACAAGTTTAATGGCTGTTATGGAATCATTAATTATAAACATAGTTATTTAAAAATATTTTATTAAATTTTGATTTAAAAACGCAAGAGAAGAATGTAACACCTCAGAGCAAAGGCTTGATGGTAAAACAAATGTAACTATAAATATTGCACTTATAAAATCTCTTATCTTCACACCACACATTTCTAATTTATCCTTTTACAGAAACATAAATAAACCGCTTCCAAACTGTCAACATTTAGTTCCCTATCACTGCACTAAACCTGCAGGTTTTCAACTAGATATCTGCTCCTTGGTGCAGGCACAGAACTGCGATCAGCAGTATCAGAGTCTAATACCTACATCTCATTAAAAGTAAATCTTTCTGAATGGTCAATATTTAATGGTACAAATATTTTTTCCTACTGAGAAAAAGTAAACCTTTCAAAGGCATTGACAGAATGCAGCTTAAATACACATAATCCACTGTTAACATTGCTTATTTTTCAGAGCATTTAGGAGCTTCTGATTCTTTGTCTTGAACATCATGATAAAGCTGTTTGGCATGATTTTGCCTTTCCCATCTTCCCCCACTTGGCCCATAATGATGTAATTCAGACCTAAAGAAAGAGAAAATAAAATTAACCTTTCTCCTATATGTACTGATTTGAAGCAAATTAGACTATAACTTATCTCTAGATAAATAACCTCTAAATTATATAATTACACATTTATTCCATTGGGGAAAAATCTGGTTTAAGATGCTCCTCAGCAAAAAAACTAAATTCAGCTGAATAACATATTCTAGCTCTGCTGACACCAGGACACTGATAGGATAATTAGATCCAGTCCTGTCCTGGTGTCTTCACTGTGGGCTGGCTCAGAACCATGCACTGTGTTCACATGGAGCACTCCAGCTCCCAGACACGCCATCCTCTGATGGCCATTCATAGTGTCATGATGGCCTAGATTTCCCAGGCACTTGGCAAACAGTGATTATTCTCTTTGTGGTTTTTGTCTTGAACTTCTTTCAACATTTCAATCATTTTTACCATGCAGGTTTCTTGAGGACATGATTGGATCTTACCCTTTGAATTTCTCTCTTGCCAAAAATATAAAAAGTACTAAAAGGCATCTAAACCTATAATTCCATTTAAAAAAAAAATCATTGTGTCTGGCTAAGTTAGGCCTAAACTGAAGCCTAAGTTGAGGAGTATTAGGTTCAGCTAGTAAAATTTATATAGATTTTTTAAAAAGTCATAAGAGAAATATGTGCTTCCTTTTCCTCCTGTGCAGTCATTCATACTGGTAGTGTTGAGGCTGTGGAAGGTTAGTAGGTGGGGAGGTGAATGCCACCTCAAAAAGTTGTACTGTTATGTTATCATCGTTAGGAGAGCTTTCAGTGCCTAGATGCATGCTACTTGTTCTTTGTGGCAGTTCTAGAAAGAAGTTTTATCTTTAAAAAAAAAAAAAAGATTTATTTGGGCCTTCCCTGGTGGTGCAGCAGGTTAAAGCATAGCACTGAGAAATTAAAGCCACTTCAGCATGAGTTCAATCCCCGCCCCAGAGGTGACCCACATGACACAGCAGACCTCTCCTGACACACCTGCTACTCCCCTCAGCAGTGTATTTCATCAGTCGGCCTGTCCCGCTGCCCACTCTTGTCTCTGGTGAATCCTCTCACCACCCCTGCACCTCTGCCCTGTACCCCAGTTCTGTATGCATAAACCAATAAATCTCTAAAAAAACAGATACACACACAAAGATTTATTTATTTATGCATACAAGAACTGGGGTACAGGCCAGAGGTGCTGTGGGCAAGAAGATCCACCAGAGATAAGAGTGGGGAGCAAAACAGGCAGATTGACTGAAATACATTGCTGAGGGGAGCAGCGGGCAGGTCAGGAGAGGTCTGCCATGCCATGTGGGTCACCTCCCTGGCTGGGGATCGAACTCATGCCACTGTGGCTGGCAATGGCTTGATGGCACTGACACTAACCTCTGTGCCACCAGAGAGGGCCAGAGTGTTTATCTTTTACAAAACCTTTCCTAGTCAATTTTAAAAAGCCCAAGCTGTTAGCTTCCTGAACAATCTTTACTCATAGTAAAGCTTTCTTGAAGTGGTTATTCTCTTTTTCTTGCTGTCATTGGGTATTTTTTTTGCTTGAAGGAAAGGTTCATAACAAGACTGAAAAAAAGAATGAATTGAGATTGGACAGAGAAATCACAGCATGCTGGTTGCTTTATGGTTATGCACTAAACGTAGTACTGACACCTTAAGCATCACAATCAAGAATGCCTTTCTGGGACCCTATCTGATGACTTAACGAGTTAAAGCACAGCACTGTGAAGCTCTCCACATCCACTTCAGCACAAGTTCAATCCCCAGCCAGGGAGGTGACCCACATGGTGTGGCAGACCTCAGCAGTATTTCAGTAGATCTGCCTGTTCTGCTCCCCACTCTGTCTCTAGTGAATCCTCTCACCACGCCCCCCCCCATTTCACGCCCCCCCCCCCTCTGGCCTATACCCTAGCTCTTGTGTGCATAAATAAATAAAATCTTTTTTAAAAAATGTCTTTCTGCTGAAGTGGCCCTTCTTTCTGTGTCCATGTGGTTCTGTTTGAACCACGTGTTCTTGGACTCATTCATCGCTGCCACAACGTCTTCCCTAAGTTACATGAACTGGGGTAAAGCCCAATTCTGCCCGATTGCTCAGGCCATCCTTTTACACCAAAAGAAGGCACTACCTCAGCCCCAGTCTTACCTCCCTTGGCCAGTGAGTTCTAGACAGATCCAAGACTTGCCCGAAAAGTCCCCTTCCCCTCCGCCCCTGAGCTCCTCTGCAAGAAAAACTAAGGCTTTGCTCCTTACTCACCTCTCCTGAGGAGAGGGCACTGCTTGCATGCCACGATAACCTTGGCGCTCATGTTCTTGCCAGCTTGCTGAATGGCCAGATTTCCTTCTTTATAGATGTTGATGATTGAGACAGTGGCATGTAAACTCCCACCCCGTGGGGCGGTCGTGATGACTGTGCCGGCCAGTACTGCAGAAGAAAACATTTTTGAAGCAATGTGATATGAAAAGCAAAGACAAGCAGTACTGAAACTAATTGTGTATTTTTTTTTTTTAATTTCAGAGAGAGGACCTTTTAATGTTAAAGAGAAAATTTTAATAGAACTATGGAATTTGATTCTGTATATTTGTCACCAAAATTAGGGTTCAAAAAAAGTGGCCGTGGAGCTATAGCGTCACCCAGTTGTCAGTTGCTGAAACCGCAACCCCTGGAGGATATTTTATTCCAAAGGGCCTGTTTCCCACCCACAAAATCTGTTGAGTGATACGACCTTCCATGTTGTAGACTGTTGGTGAACTGGGGACTCTTTTTCTTAAAGATTTTTTTTTAATATGTGTGCAGAACTGTGGTACAGGCTAGTGGAGCAGGGATGGTGAGACAGAGTGAGGAGCAAAACAGGCAGATTGACGAGGTACACTGCTGAGGGGAGCAGCGGGCGGGTCAGGAGAGGTCTGCAGCTATGTGGGTCACCTCCGGGGCCAGGGATGGAACTCTTACTGAGGCGGCTATGGCTAGCTTGCAGTGCTGTTCTTTAGCCCACCGCACCACCAGGGAAGGCCCGAATTAAGGACTCTTTACAATGTTTTATCCCACAAGCAGGTTCAGTACCAGCTCAGGGGTAGGTTATGAGCCTGAAATACTTGACACGAGCTTCATCTTTAGGGGCAACGTTGTACCAAGAGGCTGCACGCCGGGGCTCATGGACCAGAGACATGTGTGGGTGAGCACTACTCTCTGTATCTTCCCTCCAGGTCCTCTCCTTAGCTGTCCTTTCTCTTTGACCTTCAGTTCATTTCAGGGGTTCCCATCTCTCACTAACAGTAAATATTTTTTTTTTCTGTGTCTTTCATGTTCTTTTTTCTTATCTTCCCCAAGCACCTCATTTAACAAGCTGATGTACAGAATGGAGATATAACTTAAAACATTTCCTTGCTTTTAAAAAAAAATTATAGGGCCCTGCCTGGTGGTGCAAAGGGTTAGGACACAGCTATCTGCCGCTGCTTCAGTGTGAGTTCGCTTCCCAGCCCTGGAAGTGACCCACATGGCGCAGCAGACCTCTCCTGACCCGCACGCGCTCCCCTCAGCAGTGTACTTCATCCCCCTGCCTGGTCTGCTCCCATCTCTGTCTCTGGTGAATCCTCTCACCACCCCTGCACCTCTGGTCTATACCCCAGTTCTGTATGCATAAATAAATAAATATTAAAAAAAAAAACACTCAAGCAAAGTTTAGTTACCTTTTATCATGTAATTCTCTCTTTTTCAGTTGTGTTCCTTAGGCAAGAGATTGAAAAGGTGCCGTGTTTCTCAATGTGCTTTTGGCATTTGCGGGGGGATAATTCTGTGTGGTGCTGGACTTGTGTGGAATAGCATTTTTTTAAGCACAGTGCCAGAAAAGCCAGTCGTGTCCTCCTGTATTATCACATCAGCCAAAACTGCCTCTTCGGAAGTAATCAGTACTGGCTCAGAACCAGTGAGCCATGGGAAATGTTAACCAGTTGTTTTATTGTGTAAGTCACCAGGAATAACTTAAGTGGAATATTCAGCTTGATGAATCTAATCCTTTCAGGATCAAGTGAAAACTCACACACCGCATAAAGCTCATAAAATTGGAATCTTTTCACACTTTAATTCCTGCTGATAATTAAATAATAATTCAATTAATGATTGAAATAATTAAATTTGAGATCTTTACTTTTAAGTGGTTTTCATACAAAGTGCAATTTTTTCATAGAAAAAGCTCTTAGAAATGCAACAAGCCAGTCTGTGGCCAGGTGAAATCCCATAACATCAAAAGACAGGACGACAGTGCTCCTTAAGCATCTCCTAGCATCTCCTGTGTCTCCTTAAGGCACAGGAAAACAAAGCCTCTTCTAGAATGTTCTCTATTTTGGTGACTGACTGTAGTTAGGCTGTAGCAACTCTGTTTGCTGATAAGACTTTATAGAAGAATTGAAATAATTAAATTTGAGATCTTTGCTCTTAAGTGGTTTTCACTGGAAGTGCAATTTTTGAATAGGAAAAGCTCTTAGAAATGCTAAGTGATTAGGTAATATCTCCTCAGGTTCCAGCTTATTAAGAGTTTCCAAATGGATTCCAGATTTCCAAGTTTCGATTTAGTACTCTGGAAGGACACTACAGAGGAAATACTTGAATTTCTTCTGAGAGAGGCCTGCTTGGATAAAAGTTTCTAATTTGCTTAAGTTGAATAACAGATGTGTGCAAAACACTCAGCACATGAAAAAGTATGTGCAGAAAAACGTATAGAGCTAGCCAAAATAGGTCGAGAAGCAGTATCATGTACAAGAAGCCAAATCATCAAATTATTCAGGATTTAGGAAATATTTTCTTGGGTAATGGAAGGGCGTTACTAACTGTTACCATCACATTTATGGCAGTTCCTTTGAGGTGAAGCCTGCAGCCTCAAGTTTCTGATTAAGAGAAAAGCGTGGCTTTTATTTCTTACCAAAGTTACTTGAACAATAATTGCTCTCCACAGTCCCCGTCCGTCTACACTTCTGTTGACACAGGGCAACAGTGGGTTTTAAACCTTAATTCAAAGAAGAAATTCAGCAAAGTGAATTCACATGGAAGTGGTTTTAGATCAGAACCTATCAACTTAAAATTTCTATTTTCCTGATCCATCAATATGTCATTAAATGAAATAAGTAAAAAGCATGCAAAAAAATTTCTTCATGCTACCAACTACGGTTCTCATTTCCTTAGGGCAACTCAATGCTTTCTACTGAATTTTAAATCTGAGAACAAAGATAATACAAATTTAGCCCTCTTCTTTTATATGTAACTAACACTATAACCAAAATGGATTGTCCTTTCTACATGCTTTGGTCAGAAAAATCCAGTCCTGGGCAACACACAGGAATTCAGAAAGAGCAGGTTAATTCTTCACTTGCCACAAGAATCCTGTGGTGTCCCCCTCAATAGAAGGAGTTTTTTGATGGGTTTAAAATATATGGTTATCCAAATGTGAGCAGTGCAGGTTTTCTCAAACAACTTTATAGTATAATTAGGTGCACCCAATCACTAAATATTTATTTTGAGCTTTCATTGCCTATAAAGACCTTAAGAACTGAGAAGACTTAATTTAAAAATAAAGACTAATTTAAAAATAAAACAAAATAGATAAACATAGTGGTTCTCAACCAGGGGTGATTTTGCCTCTAGGTGACATCTGACATCTGATATTTTGGTTATCACAACTGAGGGCTGCCAATGGCGTCAAGCAGATAGACACCAAGGATGCGGCTAAAAATCCTGCATAGAACAGAATGGTTCTCCCACAACAAAGAACTAATTGGCTCAAAATATAAATGGTGTCAACAGGTTAAGAAACCCTGCATTAACAAAATACGTTAATCCCCGTTATCATAAACATTCTTTAAAAATAATTTGTTAATTTTTTTTCTCTTGTAGGTCGCAAAATGCTGAGGTGTATTAGCAAAAAACAACCCCAGTAGAATTATTGTTGGGGTAAGTGTTTGCAATTGCAATAGTACCCTTCTGCTTATGCTTCTATGCATTCTTTGTTTATTTATCTTAATTTTACCACTATTTAACTCCAAAAAGGATTGAAAGTTAATTAAAATATACAATTTAATGTTAATGTTAAAATGTATATAATTCTCACTTTGCTATCTTCCCAATGTTCTCAGGTCTCTGATCATCCTCATCCGGTAACCTTGTCAATTTTTCTAGAGAGAAGGGATGACAATCGAAAATGCCCTCAAGATCCTCACCAAACCTCCAAGTCGTCTTTAGCAAAACTTTCTTTCCTTCCCTGACAGGGGCATCGTCACTTCCTATCTAAGGTCTAGGTGTCTCTGAGTCCTCTAAGGGCCAAACTTGGTACAACTCTTTTTGTACATATTTCCTCCTCACTTTATGCCTCTATCTACCTGATGTTCTTTACTGCCTACTACACAAGGGACTGGTGCAGTGCACATCCATACCACAAGGTGGCACACTTGTGGAGTGCTGAGAACAGTCAGCTTTTTGAGAAGTAGCTACTTAGTAAAGAACAGCTGGAGGGCATATAGAGATTTGATGGACAATAAAGCTGGCTTATTTCATATCTAAACCTTAACTACTTTCTCCCCCATTTTTGCTTCTCCCTGGATTTAAATTTTGAAGTCTGAGATCTGAAATCCCCCTGGGTAGTTGACAGAATGTAGTTAGAGGAACCTAAATCAGCCTATTTCTTTCTTAGCTCATAAGATCTGTTTCCCAATTTATCTTTTATAATATGCAGAATATTTTTGTTTAATTTACTCGCAAGTTGAAAAATAATTTTGTATGAAACATTTCGGAGTAAAGCAAAACAAAAAACAGCAACAACAAAAAAGCCCAATCAAAACAAGGCAGGTATCAAGGCCCTAGAACTTAACCCCAAATACTACAATTCTTTGTAATAAGAAGAAAACCATACTGCTTGAAAAGAAAAATGATCTCTATCATTATACAGTGACCTATATCAATATGAAACAATTTTAAGTGGTTATAATTTTTTAACGACATTTGAAAATTATTAGCTTATAAACATTCTTAAACTTTATTCTTTCTATTAATGGCTACACTCTTATATAAGTTTTCATATTATTTAATTTATTTCAGTTTCAAGTATCTTTTTATTTGAATTTTTCTTAACATCAAGAGAATTTTTCTTATACTCTTCATGTTTGTTTATAAGCTTCAGGACAGAATAACTTACCTGTAGTTACCGGCAATGTGGTAGTAACAGGTGGTGTTGTCGTTGTAGGCAATTTTTTTGGTCTGAATTTGTAGTGACCAATAAATCCATCTGCAGTTAAACTCAAGTCTGATAAAAACTGAATGAGAAGTTCATTTCTCTCTGATATAATTGGCCTAAACAAGGAAAAATGTGTGTCTATATTACAAACATACATATATTACATATATATATATATTTAAAGCTTAAATGGCATCTCTGGAAAGTAGGATTTTTTCCTCTCCATTAATTTTTGATAATAGATTACTATTTAGTTTAAACCTATAAGCTAAAACTCTTTTTAAAAGGTTTAAGTCTGAATCTGCTCAATATTAATGCTAATAACACTAAACATTTGCTTAACTGAGCACTGTGCTCTGTGTGAACTATCATATCCTATTTCACAACAACCCTATTATTCCTTTTTTAAGGAACTAAAGTTCTGAGAGTTTAAGGGATTTGCCCAAGGCCCCACAGCTAGTATATAAGAGTGTCAGGATTTGAATCCAGGACCAGGTGACTCTAGAAATTGTAGTAGACCCTGGGACCAGCATACATATAGAAGCTATGGCTTCTATATGCACCATAGTGCTTGATGTGACTTGGGAACAGCACAGGTTCTTTGAGCTATGGTTCAAGCTGTCCTGGGGAGCTGAGGATATTGGCTACTGAGAACTGGACAGGCAAATGTGATACACCAAAGAGATCTCAGTATGCTGGTCACCCAGGGGTAAGAGAAGCTATTCAAGGTTTAATGGGTTCCATTTCATTTCGAATGGGAGCTCCCATGCATGCCTAAAGTGGAAGTTTGGTTTTTTGTTTGTTTTTTGTTTTATTTAAAGAGCAAGTTTATTAGAAAAAGACAGGTGAGAAAAGACACTTGCATAGACACATGCAGGCAGGAAGAGCTGCCCTGGAAGGGACAGGTTTGCAGGGAAAGAGACCTGCATGGATGCAGGTGGGCAGTCTTAGGAGAGCAGCCTCCCCTCAGGGAGGTCAGTGCACAGGAGTCCCGGCATGGTAGAGATCATGGCCAGGCAGGACGCTGCTGCCCTGCAGAGGGAGAGAGTGGGTGGAAAGAAGCACCTGCATAGTCACAGGTGGGCAGAGGAGTGGCTGCCTAAAGTGGAAGTGTTAAGGGGAACGATGTTCTAAAGGAACTCTGCAGAGTTTTGTGGACCCCACCTCCTACTCTGGCTTTCTGGACTCTACCCCCCCCCCCCACTCCAGTGATTGGAAACTACAACCCCAGCAGCACCAGGGAGAGAACTGCGAAGACCCAAGGGTGGAGCTAGCAGGAATCCTGGGACATTTGGGGGATAAATAGGGTGCGACTGCATCTCTCTTGCTCGCTTTTGCTTGCTGGGGAAACAGCTCTCCTGACCACGTGACTCGTGTGACTCGGTGTTTTTCAGTCAGTGACAGTGTGTTCAGACAGCCTAGCCGGTAAGGTATTCCAGTTACTTTGTATTCCTCTCTCTTTCCCTGGGTTGTTTCCTATTCCTTTCCCCTTTTGTAAATAAACCCGTTATTGACCCTTTTGTGTGTGCCTATAGTATAACTGAATTTTGAGCCAGCGGTTGAGGCCCCACAGACAGGTGGCCTAGTCCACCTGTCCTGTAACAGAAGTATTTCCACTAAAGTTAGTAATTTCCATAGCAAAATGCTGTGAATAAGAAAACAATTCTTCCATTTTGGTGGTCTTGAAGCTAATTCTAAAGCTAATTGAGGAGTGTGCTGGCTCACTAGTGTTAGATTTAGTGGAGATAGTAACTGTAGCTCAAAAGCTATCTTAAATCTAAGAGACTAACTAGATCCTACAAGATAACAGCTTCAGTTAAGATTTTTCTATTATTTAAGCAATAGTAAAAATGCTGTTAGATTAATTCTGTTTGTTTTATTTAGTTCAGAAATGAGAATAAAACAGTTTATTCAACTGTGCTAATTGGCTTAATTCAAGTTTTTTTTTTGAAGATTTATTTATGCATACAGAACTGGGGTACAAGCCAGAGATGCAGGGGCAGTGAGAGGCTTCACCAGAGACAGAGCGGGGAGCAGGACAGGCAGATTGATGAAGTACACTGCTGAGGGGAGCAGTGGGCAGGTCAGGAGAGGTCTGCCACGCCATGTGGTCACCTCCGGGGCAGGGATTGAACTCATGCTGAAGTGGCTTTAGCTTCTTAGTGCTGTGCTTTAACCTACTGTGCCACCAGGGAGGGCCCTTAATTCAAGTTTTTGAGGCATTTTCTCAGTCAAACCACTTTATAGGCCATAGACAGTGAATCATGAGACAACGCCATTTTTCCCTTTCTATAGGGTGCGTGTGCGGGTGAGTGAAGGGAGGGTAAATCTGTCTTTGACCCAACCAGCTTGAAAAGCTGCAGGCTGCTTTTCTGTCCCGAAGGTTATTACCCTCTGAGTCCAGGGGTGAAATAAACCTAAGCGTGAGCTTCACCACCTATGTATATAGTTCTGGTCACAAAAGTAAACAAAGACATGTAGATATTTCTGATCATCAAGTCTTTAAACAGAAAGATTTTATCTTGCTTTTGAAAAAACACATTCTACTAGATAAAATACATACAGTTCTCAGCTACAGTTAACAAATAAAATGTGTTAATTTGCAGTTAAGTGATAAAATCACAAAAAGCATTATTATAAGTTGCAAAGGCAACCGCACGACTCAACCCGGTCAGGCTTGTAGGCAAGACACTGTAATTATAGTAATCACCCACTGCCTTTTCTATGAATGAGTCTTGGACGCATTATACTGGAAACCGCATCTCCTCAAGGAAGAGTATTTCAGTCACAAAGGCATATTTTTGTTATGATACTACAGAGTGTTAGCATGGATGTGACAGAATCACAGTGCCATAAATGTCCTGAGGACCATGTGTTGTTGCATCTGCAAATTAATGCTGCACTAGAAAAGCAAAAAGAAAGCTGGCTGGGCTCCACTCTGCACTGGCAAGTCTCAGGAATGCATCGAGGCCTGTTTAGTGTCTTCAGAGCCAGTTAAGTTAGTTCCTCCGCTTTACCAGTTTTTCTTTTCTGCAGTCACTACAACCAATCAACTATGTGACCTGTCACTTTTGCCTTCTAATTTATTTCTTGATCCCTACCATCTCACTTTATCCGGCCAAGCCTTCCAGCCAGCCTCCCTGCTCATCTCGTCAGGATGGGGTTCTACGTGCACTGGCCATGCCACTTCCCTCTCCAGACATGGGGTGGGGGTTCCCATCTCTGCAGGCCACAGAACCCAGTTCAGCCCTGCTGCCTTATTTCTCGTTAGCCCCCAACTCCAGAGGCAGACTCTGGGAGAGCATTTCTCCCCTATGTGTCTTTATTAAAGAAATTCCCCCTGTTTGGATTAAGTCTGTCCTCTCTTCTGCCTCTGACTAACCAACTCTTCCTTCAAGACTCGGTGTCAAGAAGACAAACTCCTCCAAAAACACTTCCCCCTATCTCCACACCTCTCTTCCTAACAGGGCGAAAGGATTCATGTCAGAAATTCCACCAGGATATTTCTCTGCCAGTTCACTTTGTATTGTTGCAAGCCCTCCTCCTAATTATCTTTGCATTTGAATGTATCTGTGTACGCCAGGTACCTCACCACATCCGGGACCTAGCCTGGGTGTAATACATGTTTCTGTACTGAATTCAGTAAGCACTGGTTCTGCACTGAACCAGACACAGGGACGATGAGATGTCTCACCCACCAGGCACTCCTATTTGTACATTTAACAGAAGAAATACTCCCCAAACAGCGTTTCTCATTTTCTTACTGGCCCACACTAACAATGGAGAGCTAGTCCTTACTCAGAAATCAAAAAAGATAAATTCATGCCATTTGCAGCACACATGGATGGAGCTGGAAGGGATCGTGCATAGTGAAATATGCCAGAAAGAAAAATACTGGATGGTTTAAGAAAAAAAAAAAGCAATTGTAATAAAGTAAAAATGAAAATCAACAACTATAAACCAGAGACATTCTATGGGGGTGGAGAGGGGAACAGGATCAAAACTGGAGCAGGAAAGAGCACTTGGGACGATAGTGGTGGCACAGGGGTGAAGTGGTGGTGGGAAGTCCACAGGGATTACAACCCAGATGAAAGAATATACAAAATGAAGAAAGATGAAAAAATATATATACATTAAAACAAAAGTGCTAGTTGGTGGGCCTGCAGTCAAGCATCCCAGGCTGAGTTCTCTGTGCTGCTCAGCTGCCATCTCCCAGTGGACAGGCTCACTCAGTGAAAATGTGAGCAAGCAGCCGAGGAAGAGGAAGAGGAAGCACAAGCCCCCCCCCTTCCCTCCCTCAAAATTCACTACCATAAATTTTGTGCTAACGGTCCATCCTTTTATCTCTAGATTTCTTAATATATCACTAATAACATACCATATAGCTTAACAAGCTAATTTAAACTTCGTCTGAATGGAAGGATTTGGTGTGTTTGTTTTTTCCACTCTCTACATGTTAACTGCGAGGTGCACACACTGTTCTCAATGATGAACAGTGTGTTCTATAAACAGCTAGTCTCTGGCTGATAAACACCACCACCCCCAACATCATCAACAATATTGAAGAGAACATTCATGTCCACGCCTTATGGATCACGTGGGCAAAGGGGCTTTCGTGGGCACAGCAGGAGGGGAGGGTGTATTTTCTGGCTAATCCCAGGGTAAATGGTTTTCAACTTCTAGATAATGCTGACTCCCACAGTGGTTGTGCCAGTTTATATTTTTCAAGGACTTATTCACATTTGGGAATGTCTTTTCATGTCTTTCCCCATTTCTTTCTGTTGGATTGTTGTATTTTCCTTATTAATCTGTAGGATTCCCTCCCCCCTCCACCCCAGTCTCTGGAGCCTAGCCTTTGTCAAATCCATGTTACAAATGTTTCCTTGTTTTGTGCCTTCTCCTTCCCCCTCTAACCTGTCTTTTGATGAGCAACTCTTCTCATTTAAATTTTTTCTCATTTTAGTTCTCAGTTCATCTATGAGTGATTCTTGTGTGATATGAGATATGAATAGTTTAATTTTCCCATTTGCATAAAATTTGTCCCTGCCTCCTTTTTTAATAAGCCTAGGTGTGCTGATGTGTGACTTTCTGTGCCCAGTTAGTTACATGAATGTGTTTCTGGCCTCTCTCTGTTCTTTCCATGAGTCAGTTTGTCTACTTCTCTCCTTGAAAAAGGGAGAGTCTTCTGGATTATTTACTTGGTCCTAAATAATGTGATGTCAAAGAGAGCTTTGACTATGGGAAAGGAGTAGATAATATTTTGACAGAATCAGAGACTGGAATGATGTATTTTGATGATGGAGGAAGGAGTGACAAGCTAAGAAATATAAGCAATAATGATAAAAGCCAGTGCTACTTACGCAGGAGGGCTATCACCACAATACTTGCCAATTCTTCTTGCATCATTGATTTCCCCTCCATTGAACACAGCCACGTAATCATACCGGCAGTAGTTATCACGTTCCACATCAAATTTCTCAAACTTTAATTCTATAAGCTTTAGTGAAAATGCAAAGTTAGAAATGTCAAAACAGCACAGCTGCAGATCCTCACCATGGAATGCTGCCGCTCACCAGGTTTGCAGGGTATTAAGATTTTCCTTAGTGAAAACGGCATTTAGTCTGTTGAAAAATTTGTTTTTGTTTGCGTATTTCTTAGTTAACAAGACAGTAGAATCCTTCTGCTCTAATCATTCCAAAATCTTAGCAATCTTAAAGTATGGGCATACCCTAGCCCTGGCAGACTACATTAAGACTGTAACTGGATATATGTTGGAGTGGGAAGAAGGGTTATAAACCAATTTCATTCTTCTGTATAAGAAACAGAAAGTATTATGTAAGGCGTCCCTTATTTTAGTGTATGCTGGGGTGTGTGTGTGTGTGTGTATGTGTGTGTGTGTGTGTGTCTGGGTGGGTGAGATGGGTAGGTAGAGTTGTTTCTTAAGGGAAGGCAAATGACATCCGCGACATATGCAAAGGCTCAAATTCTTTAGGACCAGAGGTTGAGGGAAGTGGGATTGACTGATGTCTTCTTGACATGTGTTTGAAAAATGTTCCCACAGCCTATTTAGGGATGTGGGTGATTTTTGAAGAAGTTGCATAAAAGCATCGGTATAAGTCAGTATTAGATTATTTAAGTACATCTTAATTTTGTGCATTGAAACCTCATTGGGTTCACCAATGCCCATGGCACCCACACAATGGATGCCTATTCTTGCTGGGGGGCAGGTGGGCAGGTACCTGCCCTGCTGCTTAGGGAAGATAATGGATATTAATTCCCCTTAGAACAGGCACATAGTTATTAACTAAGGAAGAGTCAGACACAGTTGTGGGTGAAGATAACAGCAACAGCTCATGAAGACACAAAAAGGTAAATATTTCCTCTTTGGGTCCAGTGACTTCTCACTGATAGTAATAAAATGCTTAACAGGTTATTAAAAAATTGAACTTTCTCTGCTTAGAAATTAGTAACATCACTTTTAGAGGGAAGATAAAATAAATAGGAGGGTAAAGGGGGAAGCTATGATAAAAATTAAGGTAAAAGTCTTTATTTTCTTTAAAAGAAAATAGATTTGTACAAAAATTATTTAAGACTTAAATTTCTCATTTTATCGTTCTTCTTTAGATAAGACTTTCAGTGATTTCAGACTAAAGCAATGATTAAAAATTCAATAGGCTGGGCCCTCCCTGGTGGCTCAGCGGGTTAAAGTGCTGCGCTAGGAAGCTAGTCACTTCCGCATGAGTTCGATTCCCGCCTGCCACGGAGGTGACCACATGGCGCGGCAGACCTCTCCTGACCCGCCCACTGCTCCCCTCAGCAGTGTACTTCATCTATCTGCCTGTTCTGCTCCCGGCTCTGTCTCTGAATCCTCTCACCCTCCGCATCTCTGGCCTGTACCCCAGTTCTATATGAATAAATAAATAAAATCTTTAAAAAAAAAAGATCCAATGGGCTAAAGCCAAAAATCGTATTAATAAAATAAAATCCAAATTAAACAATCAAAGGGAAGAATGGGGAAATGCTAAGCTGTAATGTGCAAGTATATTTAAGTTGAATTTTTTAGTCTAATATATTTACAAATATCACAGAAAAAGAATAGATGCAATTTTATGAATTAAATGTTTCAAATATTGAGGAATGTAGTTTTTCAGTGTTAAGCTATAAAATGTTGTACAGGTTTATAGAATCCTTCAATATTAAGTTAATATCCATATTTTTATTCTTAAAAATGAAACTTAATTTTGGGGTTACAATTAAAGAATTCATGTATGTGTATATTTTGTGTGTGTGTTTAGAGCACTAACCTGCATGGTATAATTGCCTGGATAATTTTCCCCTCTAAATGCATATATAGGTAATGACATTTATGTAAGTATTGAAAGGATCAGCTTAGAAAAGTTTTTTTTAAGCTATCATAATGTTCCACTTTATTGTGCTTGAATTAAAATCTGCATGCATTTGTAATTATAATAATTACTAAAAAGTTACTTTTAAAAGCGTACCAACTAGGTTGGGTCTATTCTATACTAAGTTTTATCCTATAATTAATATCTAAAAGTGCTTCTGAGAAAAGGTAAAAATTCACGTGACACAAATAAGCACTGGAAAACTCAACTTCTGTTGATTATTTTAGAAAAATGAATAAGGTTTTTTCGGGAAAAATTGCACAAATAATATTTTAAATGACACACTCACACACACACAAAGCAGACTAGTTTTTACATGAGACCCCTACTTCTTTGAAGAGGTGATCTGGCAGGCTTGTGTTGGCTTTGTAGAAGAGGCATTCAGGCTATTTTCGACCTGGTGATCAGGATGGCCATTACCCAGGCAGGATGGGTTTGCACATGACGAATAGTGACTAACATGTATATGAAGTGGGGGATCTGTGTCCTTCACTGTCGCTACTGCCTGCAACATCTTCTAGAGGGTTAAACTCTCTCACAGAAGATTTCCTTACCATTTGTATTTCAGAACCTCCTTTGAAAACTACAATTGTCTAATGGAAAATTCAATCCAGAGCTTTGCAAGTCAAATAGTGCAAAATCGATTTTAAATCTGTGTATTTGTATGAAGAAATACTGTGTCCAGCAGTGCCTCCCCTGTAGACGTAACTCATGCAAAATCCCCAGAACTGAGTGCTCTTGAAAGCTGGGCACCTCATACATGCAATTCACACATGCATGCTTTCTTCACACTTTCAGCGAACCTCACCTGATTCTTTGGTGCTACAATGTGCCACACACAAGTGACTCCTGCAGGGTAGTCACGGTCTGGCCAGTTGGGGGTTTTAAAAGACCCTGAAGGTCTTTCAAGGCGTCCTCCACAATACTGGTCACCTGAAGTTATTAAATCATGAAAAAAAAAAATCCAAGTTCATATTCTTAAATTGGTAATGGCAATGCAACCATGAAGAGGTTAGGAATTTGGAATACTAATAATTCCAAATTAGTAAATAAAAACAATGGTAGAAGTTCTTAAATTTCTCTTAGGAACATGGCTATATAATTTCTTCCCTCCATGCCTCTCTGTCATTCCCACACATATACACACAATGTATCTGTTGCTTATCATATCAGCAAGAGAGAGCATAGGAGTGGAGACAGGCCCATACCTTCTTTTTTTTAAAATCTTTTAGACTACTAGGACAAAACAACATTTGGTCATGTAGAAATCAGGCAGACTCAACAAGTTCCATAGATTTTAAGAATCCTCAAGGAAGGTAATTATCAGTAGTTAAAATCCATGCCAATGCACACACAAAATTTTTTTTTATTAGTTTATTTTTACGTATTGTGTATTTTTCCATCTCAGTGGCAAGCTCCTTGGGATTCCCATCACCAAATCACCCATGGCCCATGCACAAAATTTTAATTAGTTGTCACAGGCAACTCTAAATTTAAGAAAATGTATATTTAGAAAGATTTAAGAATTAAGAAATAATTTCTTAAACTTTTTGTTCATAGACAATTTCAAAGCATATACAAAGTATATCATATAAGCCGGTGAACATCCATAAACAATTATTACAATTGATTACCACCAAACTACTATGTAGGCCAGTTGTCTGAACTGAGGCTTTATATTTATATTCATTCTACCACTACTGCCACCCAATTTCTACTAACTGATTATTATTTTAAAATTAAAACTATTAATTCCATAGTTTTTAGGGTGGTGAATCCATATACTTTGAAATATACAAATCTTAGCTGCAAAAATTTGAAAAATGGATATAACCATCTAAGCTATACTATGATGATATAGAATCTATTTCCCCACAAAATTATGATATCCCTTCTTAATCTGCTGACTCTACTTGAAAAGTTTGATCTTACAGTTGTAAAACTTCATATAAGTGAAATCCTATGTCTACTCTTCTGTGGCTTTTTTTTTTTTTTTTGGTACATCTATTAAGATTTATTCATGTTTCTGCAAGTATTGGTAGTGTGTTCCTTTATATTGCTGAGGAATATTCCAGTACAGGGGAGGATCACAATTTGTTTCCCCAATCTCCTCTTGATACTCATTTGGGCTGTTTCCTTTTTAAGCTACAGTGAATACAACTGTTATGAACATTTTACACAAATCTCTGTTTGTGGACACATATTTTCATCTGTAACATAAATATCAAGAAAGGCAATTTTGGGGCCAAGAGTAGATGTAGATGCTTAACTTTATAATAAAAATGCCCTTTCGTAGGTGCAGTATTTCATATCTCTCAAGAAATGAGCATAAGATTGCATAACATCCTGGTGTTACCAGATTTTTACCAATGTGATAGGCATGTAACAGTACTGCATTGTGGGTTTAATTTGCATTTCTCAGTTATTCATAATAGTGAGCAGTTTTTCATGTACTTACTAGCTATTCACGCATTTCTCTGTGAAGTATCTGTTCAAGGGTTTATACATTTTAATATTTATTAGGATCTTTATCTCTTTACTCTTGAGTTGTGTGAATTCTTTGTTTACTCTGAATACAAGTCCTTTACCAATTATTTCTACAAATGTTTTTTTCCATTCTGCAGGTTGCTTATATTTGTAACAAAACCTTTTTAGAAGCACTAGGTTTTTTTTTTTTTTTTTTTTATTTGTGCATACAGAACTGGGGTACAGGCCAGAGGCTCAGGGGCGGCGAGAGGCTTCACCAGAGACAGAGTGGGGAACAGAACAGGCAGATCGACGAAGTACACTGCTGAGGGGAGCAGCGGGTGGGTCAGGAGAGGTCTGCCACACCATGTGGTCACCTCTGGGGCAGGCGGGAATCGAACTCATGCGGAAGCGGCTTTAGATTCTCAGTGCTGTGCTTTAACCAGCTGCGCCACCAGGGAGGGCCAGAATCACTAGCTTTTTAAAGAAATTTGCATGGTACATATTTTGCATTCTTTTGCTTTCAAACTATTTGTATTTCAGGTACTTTCATGTAGACAGCATATAATTAGGCTCTGCTTTTTAATCCATTCAGTCTTGGAACTGAAGTGTTTGATCCTTTACATTTAATATAGATATCAGAATGCTTGGATTTACTGTGCCATAAACTTTTTTTTTCTTCTATTTGTTTCATCCTTCTTTTGTTCATTTGTCCTTCCTTTCTTGACTTTGGATTAGTAGAAAAATTTTTGCATTCTATTTTAATGTTTGGGCTTTTAGCTATAACTCTTACATTTTTAATGGGTACTCTAGGAATGACAATACACAACTTTAACCACATCTACATGAGTTAATATTACACTTCTTCAAGGTATTATTTATCTGTGTGTGTGTGTGTGCACGATAAATACTTTCATTTACTTTTTCATACTTTGTTCTACTGCTGTTGTATATATTATTATAACATATATTACATATTCCACAATACAGTGTTAAAGTTCCATTTTTCTTTGGGCATATGCCAAGAAATTGAGAGAAAAAGAAAAGAATATATATAATCTTTTATGACTAGCCCTCTTCTACTGGCTGCTAATCCTTCCATTACCTTTGTGTTACCCTAGCAGGTCCACTGCCTAACTGAGGAACTTCATTCAATATAGCTTGTGATGCATTTTAACTTTGTTTCATTTTCATTTTTGAAAAATGTTTACAGAGTTCTAATCTGACATTATTTTCCAGCACTTTATAAATGCTGTTCCACTGCCTCCTGGCTTCCACTGGTTTTGATTAAAAGAGGACAGTTTTTCAAATCACTTTCCTCCAGTATGTGATTTGGTTTTTATCTGATTTGTTTTAGGATTTTCTCTTTTTCTTTACATTTCTGTAACTTAATTAAGTCATCTATGTGTGATTTCATTTTTATTTATCTTTTTGGAGGTTCACTGACTTATCAACTCCTTAAATAGATGTTCTTTACTAAATTTGGGTAGCTTCAAGCTATTACTCCTTCAAGTATTTTTTCTACACTATCATCACTCTCTTTCTCTTGTGGGACACAAATTATACGTGTTAGACCATATGATGCTTTCTCACTGGTCTCTGAGGCTTTTTTTTGTTTGTTTAATAAAACTTTTCCCATTAAGTTCTTTAGAGATTTGGAAGTTTCTCAAATCCATCGACTAGTTCTACCATCTTCAATCTGTTTATATAAGTCCATCAGGTACATTTTAAAATTTCAGTTTCTGTACTGTTCAGCTTGAAAATTAGCAGTTTGTACTTTTTTTTAATAGATTTCCTTTTCTGAGATTCTCAATCTGTTTATTTATTGCATATGTGTTTCTCGTTAAGTCCTTAAATATTTTATTTTTAAATTGAATATTGGTTTATAACATAGTTTTAGGTGCACACTCTTTTAAATCAACATATATATAGTATATATGCAAACATAGTATGCCACCAGAATTCTTGTTTCCATCCATCACCATGTAGCTGATTCTCTTTGTCCCGTTTTTCTACCTGCCTCCCTACTTTTCTTCCGATAGTCAATTCTTTGTCCTATTAGTCTGAAAAATTACTTTTTAACAAACTTAACTCATTTCATTTGTTTTGTTTCTATATGTACCACTTACAAATGAAATCATGTGGTGTTTGTCTTGCTGTCAGGTTTCATTCACTGAGCATAATACCCTGTAAGTCCATCCAAGTTATTGCAAATGGCAGGATTTCACTTTTCATAGTTGAGTTATATAAATATACACACACACACACACACACATACATACACACATACATGTGTGTATGTATATATACATAACATGTTTGTATACACACATACACATACGTGTGTGTGTGTGTATACACCACACATTCTTAATCTGCTCATCTGCAGATGGGTACTCAAGTTGTTTCCAACTTTTGATTATTATAATACTGTGATAACACGGAATTGCATCTTTCTCTTTAAATTGGTATTTTCATATTCAAATAATTACTGAATCATGTGGTAGTTCTTAGGAAATCATACCTGCTGATATAAAATATACCAGCATGAAAAGAAATGTTGTGAAGCAATATAAATGTATGCTTCTACTAACAGTTTCATAAAGCTGTTATAAAAGTACATACATGTAAGTGAGTGCACACAGAAAGGTCTGGGAGCAACTGACCAAGGCTATTTCTACAGAGGGAATACAATGACAGTGGAGAGATAATGGTTCTACAGCTGTATGTAAATACAGGTATGCAAGCTTCACATATTCAACCTAAATTTTTTATATTTGAATTTTTACAAGAACATATATGGACTTTTAAATAGGGAAAAATTGTTAAGGTCTCTTGATAGTTTGGTAGCATTTACTGCCTGAAAAGACTTCTCTTAAATTTTAGGTTAAAAGCTGGGCTCTCCCTGGTGGCACAACGGGTTAAAGCACCGCATTATGAAGCTTTCCAAGGCCACTGCAGCACCCCCAGCCAGGGAGCTGACCACATGGCGTGGCATGACCCACCCACTGTTCCCCTCAGCAGTGTATTTTGTCAATCTGCCTGTCCTGCTCCCCACTCTGCCTTTGGGGAAGCCTCTCACCCCCTGCACCTCTGGTCTGTACCCCAGGTCTAAAAAATTTTTTTAGGTTAAAAGAGTAAGTATATTTATAGCACCTAGAACAGTGGCTGAGACAGCAGGCATTCCATAACTGTAAGTCATCATCATTACTGCTATTGCCATTATGTGGAAAATGATACCTCTTTCATTCGGTTCGGCAGCAGAAAACATTGCCATGAAGCCATTCCCAGCTGTGTTGGCATCAGAAATCATTTGCACCATCATCTTGTTGCCACTGGACACAAGTGCTCCGGGTCGGAAGGTGCCACAGAAGCGCCCGATGCGCTGGCTGTTGGAGTGGCCATTGTACACATCCACAA
Source organism: Condylura cristata (assembly GCF_000260355.1). Taxonomy (NCBI): domain Eukaryota; kingdom Metazoa; phylum Chordata; class Mammalia; order Eulipotyphla; family Talpidae; genus Condylura; species Condylura cristata. The sequence continues at coordinate 6,303,847 of NW_004567115.1, read as the reverse complement.
AGTCATAGCGGCACAGATTGTCACTCTCCAGGTCTATAAACCGGAAATTAAGAACTACGACTTTTCCTGGGGGAACCTGCCAGAAATGGGACCAATTGGAAAACCATGTCAGGAAAAAAATGCCTGATGTCTTTACATCTAGTCCATTACTAAAGTAAACAATTCAAAGTCTAGTATTCAGGTTGATGTTTTTTCTTTCCCCAAGTTCAAACTAAGAAAAAATTTTCTATTGTTATGCATTCCTGACAAAATATAAATATTTATTCTCTTGTGATGAATCCTGAAGTTCTCTAGAGTATAGACCTTATGACCTTTCAAAATTGGATCACTTATTAATTCATAGGTCATTGCTTACAAAGCAATGACTGGCCCTTAGCAACATATTCTAAAACACCATCTCTCTCAGAGATAGTGCTTGAAAAAGAAGTACTTGAAATATCATTTTTTTTTTATATTTATTTATTGGGCCCTACCTGGTGGCACAACAGGTTAAAGTGCAGCACTGCAAGCTGGCAGCAGCTGCTTCAGTGTGAGTTTGATCCCTGGGGCCCCTGGAGGTGATCCACATGGGGCGGCAGACCTCTCCTGACCCTCCCGTTGCTCCCCTCAGAAGTGTACTTCGTTGATCTGTCTGTTCTGCTCCCCTCCTGTTTCTGGTGATTCTGCTCACCGCCCTCTGGCCTGTCCCCCAGTTCTTATATGCATAAATAAATCTTAAAAAAAAAAGGGATTCATTTATTTATGCATATTAGAGCTGGCGGACAGGCCAGAGGTGTTGGGGAGAGGGGATAAAAGAATTCACCAGAGACAGGGTGGGGAGCAGAAGAGACAGATCTACTGAAATACAATGCTGAGGGGAGCAGCAGAAGGGACAGGAGAGGTCTGCTGCACCATAGGTCACCTCCCTGACCGGGGATCGAACTTATGCTGCGGTGGCTGTGGATAGCTTCATAGTGCTGTGCTTTAACCACCAAGGAGGGCCCTGAAATGTCATTTCTCACAAAATAGGACAGTCTCGATACATGGAATGTTTCTATGAAGTTCAAACTGAAGGGATTATTTGGGAGCTAGGTAGTATAATAAATAATTCACTGTAGGTAATGAACTTTCCAGATCAACCATCTGTCCTGATTATATTAACTAGATAATGGTATGGAGCACATCTTGTTAAAATCACTGAGATTTTATTTGTTTCTTTCCCAGGTGCACATTTTTCATAATGAGCATCCTGAAACACAAATCCCTGCTTAATAAATAAGTTTTTACTTTCTCATAGGATTTTTTTCACCGTAATTTCCTCTATGTACTTCTTACGATGATTCCTTCCTTGTTTTCTGAATGGGTGGCAAGGGGAAACACTATAAAAGCATTTGGTAAGATTCTTACAAAAGCCCACTTTCTTTTTCCATCTTTTAATTTCCTCACTCAAATCATTTAGTCATAAAGTCTCCATCAGGTGTGTTTCACCTTTTCAACTAGTGGAGGTCCCTGTCGAACAGTTAAGAATTTTGTTTTATAAAAAACTTGCCAAATGAAGATTGGTGATAAAAACCGACCAACCACTGGTGCTGTATATTTATCTTAATTAACCACTTCAGACTCAAGGTTAATAGATGTCCTAAAACAAACATAGCTTCTCCATTTCTCCATGTTGGTAAATTACGTGCCATGATTTTTTTTTTTTTTTTTAACTTTTGTCAGAGCGCTGTTTGCTTTTTGTGGCAAACAAACCCATGGGAGAAAATGTGCAGGAGCTGTGACTGAGGCAGGAAGTCCTGACTTTGCCATGGCTGCTTTGGAGCTTATCTTAGTGGGGTGAAAATCAAGAGCTCCAAAGTCATGGGATAAGATTTGACAGCAGAAAATGCAATTTAATTTTAAAATTCTGGAGATACCTGCTATAGAAATTCCATTTTCTTGATTTCTGTGGCCGCATGCAATCTTTATATGGATCAGAAAATTATCAGAGTGGCACCTCACAGCCCTAACCTTAAATATAAATAATTTCTCTTAGAGATTTTGAATTCCTAGCGAAGGAAAAATCTTGGACTACATGAATTTGGACTGTCCTTGCATAAATAATTTGTACAACATACAGATAAATGATAGAGAGGACAGTTCAAAACTGTGAAAGGCATCCTCCAACAGAGTCAGTGGCAGTAAGGAAGGGATGAGTGTGGCCAAGGCACTCACTGTTACCGGGCAGAGTCTCTGGGGCCTTTAGATGACTGCAGCAAGGCCCGGCAGGGGAAGCATAATCTTCTTTCTTTGGAAAGTTCTCAGTTCTTTGACTCTTAGTTATATTGAAATAGCCCTGTATTTTGGATGTTGAAATGGAATACAGTCCTCAGATACTTGCTCCCAATAGAATAAATAATTGCTTCTCGAAACTTCTTCACTTGGTCCCATTGCAATGAAAAGTTTGAACTTCTCTGATAATGAGACACAAATAATGTTTAGCAGTAGAAACTGGGTTATATCACAGCAATTTGAACACATGTTGATCCCCATGTGAAGGGAAGATGCAGAAGCCATGTGCTCAGGCTGCAGGTCTACTATGCCCAGAGACAAATGCCATTTGGCTCTGAAGCCCAAAAGAAATTCTGTTTCAAGTGAGACATACAGCAGTGATCCCACTGCTGTAACACAACCATTGTTCTTCATTTAGAGGCCCAAGTGGTGGTCTGATGACCTTCACTGAGTTTTTAGGACCGTGGAAAGTCTACCCCTGAAGATGACCCTTGCATTTAAGAATTTATGGCCTACATTTTTAAATTTTAATTTATTAAAAATATTTTTTAAAACAGAAAATTCATGGAGTAATACAAATATCTAGGTACCAGCCATCCAGGACTAATTACTGTCAATTTTGTTGACATTTTTAAAATCTCCATTAATGAAATAAAAATAGCTCCCCACCCCCACCTCGGACCCTACTTGCTCCTCTTTTCACAGAAGCAGCTATGCATACATATGCATCCCTGAAAATACATAGATGTGTTTTTGTTTCTGTTTTAAAAGGGTAACAGAAGCAGGGTGTGTGTTATATGTTTCATTCTACCATCTGGAGTTGTTTGAATTTGCTGGGAGATGAAGATAAAGGGGGAGAGAAATAAAAATAAAACCAAAAACACACAGGGCCTTGAAAGCTACTCCTGCCTAGAACAATACTTTGCCACTTACACGCTTTTCTCACTCAGGCTGAAGGTCTCATTTCAAGCCCCCCCTGTTCTGAGCCTCTCCAGACCCTCCCTTACAGCTCTCCCCTTCCTGCTCCCAAAATGGGCTCTGCCCTCTTGGCAGTTCATCCAACCTGCGGGTTTCAGAACTTGGGATGGCTCAACCCACTTACATGTCATCTGTTTTCCTGGAAAGATGATGTTCAAGGAGGCAATGAATCCTCCTCATTACTGTCCCATCCCCAGCCTCTCGTATGTTAAGTGACCCCAAGTAGAAGTGTATCATAAAGATCTGTGAAATGGGCCCTCCCTGGTGGTGCAACAGGTGAAAGCTCAGCACTACAAAGCTAGGCTTTGCTGCCTCAGCAGGAATCAAGTTCGATTCCCAGCCAGTGAGGTGACCCACATAGTACAGCAGACCTCTCCTGCTGCTCCCCTCAGCAGTGTACTCGTCCATCTGCCTGTTCTGCTCTCCACTCTGTCTCTGGTGAATCTTCTCACCTCCCCTGCACCTCTGGCTCATACCTGGTTTTTATATATACATACATAAATTCTTTGAAAAAAAAAAAAGATTTGTTAAGTGAATGAATCAAGCAGGCTTTAAATGTAAAATCAGCTTCTCTGCACAAACCCTGGACAAAGCACCTCCCAGGTGGCTCCACCTCTCGCCTCTGACATCTCCTACCTTGTAGGCAGCAGAGGACTAACAGGCCGCTCTCCTTCCTAAGTCATTCATTAAAAAAGCAAGATCCATATTTTAGGGAAACTTTGTATTTCAAGTCTCCTATAAATGCTCATACTTAATGCAGAAATTCAGTTAAGATTTTCTTTTGTGGCAATAAACAAAGCTACTGTTTTATGAGACTGTATTGACTAGGGAATTTATTATCTGTCTGTAGCAAAACAATTCTAGGTTCCTGTTTTTTTCCTAACAACAGCTGAGTGCTGTGTGGGCCAAAGCCCAGTGTTGTGACAATGACCTCAGCTCACCCCAAGGCTCCTGGGATGTCCTTACTGTCACCGGCAAGCGTGCCAAGTCTCTGGATGCCAGGCAGGGTTGCAGCCAGAAAATGAACAAGATCTGTGCTTTAAACTGAGGTTTTACATTTTCAGAATACTACGTGCAAATGCAAATATAAGGCCATCTCCTTTGTATGGAGAAGTACATTTGCATAGAATTGACACTCCAAGTTCGCAGCTTTTCTTCCCTCAACACATTATTTACTAAATGGAGCAAAAAAAATCTGCTTCTACAGAAACATATCTGATTTTTTAAAAAGACATCCTTTTAATCTTCTAAGATTTTTCTCTTCCACAAACACACCTTCAGGAAAGTATATTCTAAAATGCAGGGCACATTTATTTACTTAAAGTTTAAGAGGCCCCTAAATGTGATTCAGAGATATGCATGAATGATGTACAGATATTTGGCTATATTCCAAGAGGGGGCTAAATCAGCAGTTTACAAGATAATATTCATATATGTTATATGCATATTTAAATACTCTTTTAAGACCTTATAAATGTTTAGAAAATTACATATTCAAATTAGAAGTAATGAGCTTTTTTTTTTGGAAGGGGGGTAGAGACTTGGGGATTTCACTCAAAAAGGGAAAGAAGAAAAAAACCTCAACTTCTAGAAGGAGAGAGGAAACCCCAAACACCTTAAATCCAGTCCAATGGAACAGGTAGAGATGGGAGGACATTCCTCTGGTGAAAACAGCCCAAATATTTCCCACTACATGGAGAATAAAATCTTCACATTGTCTATAGTCACACACTTAGGTAGTGTAATCAAATGGCAGTTATTTTTCAAAACAGTTTACTCACATTATTTCTTTTAATCCCTTACAGTGACTGTAGAAGTTGATTAGCTTAGTTTTACAGTTTAAGGTGAGGAGACTGAGGCACAAAGGGGCTAAGCCCCTCCATGATATCTCCTGATGATAACTTCTGGCCTCACTGCCCACATGCAAAACTTTGACTGCCATACCCATCATGTTATTTTTTTTTTTCTTTTTATTAACATAACCTGTTTTAGAATATAGTTTCAGGGTATAGCTACGCATCTCCATGTCTGGATATACTGAAACAAACCCTTCACCGAACATGCGGCTCCAATACAACACTCACACAGGGGACTTCCACTTCATGTTTTACTGATCTACCCAACAACTTTTTCTATTCAAAGAACTCTCCAAACTGGCTTTCTACCTCAGGACCTTTGCACACTCTTTTTGACATTCAGGAGTCTGCCTCATTACCTCTGTCTCAGACTTTTCAGAGAAGTGTGTCCTGAGCCCCCTTCCGTTACTTTAGATCACAGAACCACATAATTTCCTCAAAGATTATCTATCGTCCATCTCTCCAGTACAATGTGAGATGCTGAGGTCAGAGCTTGTTCCATAGCTAGCCCAATGACTGCCAATTACAGGAGTTCATAAAGTAGTAGATAATAAATGGCCAGGATGCTGATGATCTAAATGTTTTCAAAAACAGTGCTATTATTATATACATTTATACCAATGTAAACTCACTCACAGGTACAGGCAGTATTACCTCAGAGTGGCTATGATGACTTAGCTAAAAGCCACCCACAAGTCAGTGGCAGAGACCAGGTCTACTGACTTCTACCCAACTGTGTTTTCTATGGCCTGACTGGGACAGAGACTGAAGAGATGCTTTTTCCCTCTCCCTGGGCACATAGGAAGTCAACATTTGCCAGCTTCCTTGCAGCAAGGTTGCGACCATGTGACTGGGTCCTGGTGAGTGGATACAGGGAAATGAAGTAGGTGTCCATCTCCAGGTCTAGCCATAACATGTCCTGTGCAGTCCTTCTGGAATTCCCTTTTTTGCTCTAGGAAGAGAAATCCATGGAGGAAATAGGGCAGTTGAAGGAGACAGCAGAACCACAGAGGGGTTTATGCTGATGCCATTTACTAGACACTAGTAGTTTCGACTACACTTTAAAATGAATGAAAAATAACCATGTGGTTTTGTGTCATTGAGAGTTGAGCAGTTATTTATGCTTTGCACTTTGTATGAACTACCCTGGTTAACAAGAAGATTGTGGCATTTACCGATTTTCACCCAGCAGCACTATGATACACAACTGTGAAGCCATCTTCGCGAGTGGTACCTGGAATTTCTAGATAAATCAATAGTGCAATGTGGTCACAAAAAAAAATCAGACACAGTTTCCAGCTATATGAGTAGCAAGAGAAACAAGAGGCCATTTGGAGTTATCACAAAAGTGAAAGAATTCTGTATCACCTAGATACGTGCTTTAATTCCAATAGCCACTGCAAAGTACAACTACTACCTCTAGCACCACAGCTACAGCCGACCCCTGTGACTTTGGCTGATCACCTGGGGTGAGACATCAGCTTGAATGGGCCTGGAGCTGAGAAAAGAAACAGATCTTTTAACTTAAGACTTGGCTACAAAATAAACAAGGGGTCGGGCTTCAGCTCATTTCTTCTCTGCAAATGTTGTCTAAGGGTGAAGAAAATGTCGGAGAGGAGATCTTGGCTGCTGTGAACCACTGAGTAATTTGAAAGTTACTGAATCTGAATCCACCAAGAGAACACACAGATGAGAAAAACATGAAGGAGAACAGAGTAGGACCCAGAGCAACAGGCCATCATACAAAGAGCTGCTGGATTAGTTTGGGCTGGGGACAAGAGTAAAGATTAAGTGGAGAGTATTTCTTTCCACAGAGGGGCATCTGTGGTCCTGTGACTGATGATATCCCTAGGACCCGATGTCGATGTAAGTGATGATAGCTCTGGCAAATTGAAGTGTTCATCATCAACCTTCTCGAGGACTGGAAATTCTCTAAATTTTTCACTCAGTGTAAGCTTTCTTTTTAGCTGTTTGTTCTAGGAAAGGCATAATGCAAAGTTTAAGAAATCATTACCACCAAGTAACATAAGGTGCTTAAAAGAGTGATAGATTTATACCAAGCAATAAATAACAAAGGAGTCTAGCAGATCATGAAGAATGTTCTAGAGCAAGGCAGTTGTATACAACTATCTGTTAGCTGCTGAATGAATAAATAAAATGAAGGAATAACAGATGGCTTCCTGTTACCTGCAGAATGAAATCCAAACTCTAGTGATTTGGTGATTTGGAAGGCCCATCCCAGTATGACTTTTAGTCTCATGGACCTCCTCATCCTTTGTGTCTTGGATACAAAACATCTAGCCCTTTTCATTTCTCACCTCTGCCAGATGACACCTGAATTGTCTGCCTGGAATCTTGCTCCTCACCTCAGACTATTAAGTGTTACACCAATTTCAAAGTCTGGAACAAATACACTTTTCTAAAATTACCTTCTTTTCCCCTCCCCTAAACTCGTGGACCAGTCAGTACCCAAAGGGATGTTATCTTTCTTTTAAATTCTAGAGTCCACTGTTGCTTGGGTAGATGCCTCACTGTCTACAGGGCCCCACGGGGTGTCACAGGGGCTAGGTGTGTCTTGTATTGCAAACTTTTCCCAGGCAGAAATGTGCCATTATCATTCATCTGTGCCTGAGTAACAGACCCATATACAGCTGGGAGCCAGGCATTCAAGAAGTCCCTGTTTTTTAGTTTTATGAATACTTTTGGGATTTTTCTAAGCCACCTGACTGTTTTGCAAAGCAACAATTTTCATTAAATACCAGGTGTTGTCATAGAAACACACAGCCAGATAGAATAAAAGGTCCACTCCAAGAGTCCACGTGCCCGGTGTCTCCCGGAGGTGAGTGGGGGCCCCACTGACACGTGTGAAAGATGTCACTGTGTAGAAAGATGCTAAACAGCCTGATTTATTATAATCAGATCTGTAATTATTATAATCTTTCAATCTCCATATGTAAAATTGTAATTTCTATAAAGAAGGCTAGTCATTTCTTTTTTTTTTTTAGTGTGTTTCATGACAGCAGACTATAGACAGATCATAAAATTAAATCTAGCTTACTTCTTCACACCTTCAAAAATGGAACAAAATACTTACATTGTTTTACGATATTTTTTCAATTCTCTACAAGTTGTCAACATGAGTTAATCCAGGACAGGATAAATGTGACTGGCAAAGATTCTCAGAGAAAAAGAATCTCTACTTTAAATCACTGGTGCATGTAGTCTGGCAGTTAGGGCTAAGGGGAAAAGACATCAAAACCAGGAAGATTTTTGCTAACTTGGGGACTTAGTGGTCATATAAGCACCCATGTATTCTTCTTAACAAGTATGTATAATTTTTTTCAAAAGCTTTTAGGGAATAAAGCTGATTTCTATGCCATATCTGAGAAAAAAAATCTGAAGAGACCTTTCAAGAAGCATTTTTATAGTCTGTAATTTCATCTGAGAAATCTATAATGGATCAGGATCACAAATCTATACTATTTTACAAGGAATGAAACAAAAAGCCCTACTGTTCTGTAATAAGAGAAATCACAGTAGGTTAAAAATACATTTAGAACCCATGCAAATGTGAGAATCAGGATTCTCTTGAATGAGTCAAGTGTTTATATGGAAGCATTGGGTTGCTATGAGGGAACTAAAATAGTTCTTAAATCTAATTCTTGTATCAGGACATTCATTGTCATATTTTATAATCTAAAATAGCATGCCACGGCTTTCATGGGAAATAATATCCTTTCTTTTCTTCCCATCTCTGATTCACACTCCTCAAAGGCAACCACCTTAGCTGTTTTCTAGCACTGGCTAGCTACTTCTTGATTTATCCCTTTTTTAAATTTAAATTTTTTTTTTTAAGATTTATTTTTACATACAGAACTGGGGTACAGGCCAGAGGCCCAGGGGCGGTGAGAGGCTTCACCAGAGACAGTGTGGGGAGCAGAACAGGCAGATCTAGGAAGTACACTGCTGAGGGGAGCAGCGGGCGGGTCAGGAGAGGTCTGCCGGGCCATGTGGTCACCTCCGGGGCAGGCGGGAATCGAATTCATGTGGAAGTGGCTTTAGCTTCTTAGTGCTGTGCTTTAACCAGCTGCGCCACCAGGGAGGGCCGATTTATCCCTTTTTAATGTTACCTCTGCCTACTTTTCTCCTTTCTCTCCTTCCCATCCCACTATCTCTCCATCAGTATTTTGCTTATGTCAATATTCAGAATTTTCATTTCTATGACCATGTAATATTGCCTGTACTTTTTTGTTTTTTTTCTGGGACTAACAGCCCTAGGGTTCTTTTAGTTTTAGTTTTATGTGTTTATCTTAAAACTCCTCTCAATAATGGCCAGGTACTGGCATCTTGTTCATTCTGTTTTCTTCTCAGAAACATCCATTGTGGAGTCCTGCATCTTTCTTACCTCCTTCTGCCAGTCTGGATTGGCTACTCTCACAGATCAATACCCAGCTGGTATTTTTTGTGCCGTCATCAACTCAGTAATCTGCCCCGCCCCACCCTGCCAATCTCCTATGTCTTTTTCTTTCTTTATCCCTCATTTTACTGGAGCTCATTCTTTGTAGTTTACACCGAGTATACACAGAGATTAAGAGATTAAGATCTTGCATCTAAAAATCCTTTATTCTGCTGTTAACATGTGTCTATTAATTTGCATAATACAGAACTGCAGCTTTAAAATAACTTCCATCAGAATTTTAAAGGCATCATTCCACTACCTTCTAGATTCCAACAGGTTAGCTGCTGTTCATTTTTCCCTTTCTGTGTGGCAAAGATGTACCTTAGTATTTGTCTTTTTCCATTCTTTGTGCTAAATGTTAGTTCTCTGAAGATTCCCTTTCCTCCATATACTCTGTTCTCTTTCTAGAAGACTTTTTAGTCAGATTAGGAATTCTTGGATAGATCCTCTAATTATCTTTTCTCTCCATTTATCTATTTTACTATTTTTCTTTTACCATTTATCTCATTTTACTATCTCTTTTCCTTCCTGAGATTCTTCACTTTCATCAATTTATTTTTCAGGCCCTTCTGTTGAACTTCTTCATTTCTACTTTCAAGTCACTGGTTTCCAAAAGGGTTTCTCTGATGATCTTGTTTCTTTGCTTATCGCATCCTGTTTTTATTTTAAGTGCACAAAATCTTGTCTTATTTCTCTGAGGATAATAATATTTTGAGTTTTCAGCAGTTCTCTTTACAATTTCCTTAGAGGTTTAGTATTCTGTCTGGGGACTGCTCTTCACAAGAGATTTTGCACAAATGTCTGACACCTCGCGTCTGTTTATTCCTATTCAAACTGAAGAGAGGCTCTGTGGCAAGGTCACTGGAGTAGGACTGGGGAGAAGCTGACTTTTTTGTTGGACTCCCAAATGCCAGTGTTTGAAGTTCTTTCTGTAGGATGGCTTGTTTTCTCCTAGAGCTTCTCATACCTCTCCTGAGGGAGAAAGAACGAACTTGCATTTTTCTATAGAAGAAGCAGGGGGCGGGGCTGGGATACCCCCCATTCAGTATATAGACTTTTATTACCAGATTTTCAGTGGCACACCTTCGCTTGGCAGTTTCCAAGTGCAGAGCCCCTGGGCTTCCCAGAGATTTCGCCCTCCCATGGCAGAGAGGAGTTGGAAGGGAGACACCTCCATGGCTGCCCAGGGTGGAGCAGGGAACCTTCCAGGCTAATTGCTCTTCAAAGACTTTCAAACATAACTCCCAATGTCAACCTCATCTACCCTGCTGCTTTCCAAGAAAATCAGTGCCTCCAACTTCTGAGCTTTCCAGGGAGTGTGTGGCACATATCAGCTGCTTCTTATTGGTATCCCCTCCCCTCCCCCTCTGGCAGACACACAGCTTTCATTCTCTCTCCTTTGCTAATTCAGTTACTGGCTACCATCCGTTCCATCATCTTCCAAAATTTTGTTAGTACCTCTCATCTACTGTTAATTCCATTTAGTTCTCTCTGTCCATGTGGGCTAAACATTTAAATTTTCTTACTGTAATTTTGGTGGGATTTTGCAAGAGTAAGTAAATGTATGTGTTTAATCAATAGGCCTATTCAGAAGTTACTAAGGTTATTTTTACTAAGATGGAATAAGACTATATGACACAGTATGCTTTGGTCGTTTATAAAAGTATGTATGAGATTATAACATTATGTCCAATAAAATACTTTAAAAATAAGAACCAAATTCTACAAAGCACCTATCAAATACCAAGAATTATGCTAGATGCTAGGAAGAACTCAAAGGAATAGAAAGGCAACTATATCACCATTTTTTTTAAAGATTTATTTATTTATTCATACAGAACTGGGGTACAGGCCAGTGATGCGGAGGGTGTGAGGATTCACCAGACACAGAGCGGGGAGCAGAACAGGCAGATCGAGGAAGTACACTGCTGAGGGGAGCAGCGGGCGGGTCGGGAGAGGTCTGCCACGCCATGTGGTCTCCTCCGGGGCAGGCGGGGATCAAACTCATGCGGAAGTGGCTTTAGCTTCTTAGTGCTGTGCTTTAACCTGCTGCGCCACCAGGGAGGGCCCTATATCACAATTTTAATGACTTCATGTTATTCTAATGTAGGCCTTTACCATCATTTAGAGAAATTTCCACAGTTTTCTACATTTGCTGTTTATTATTTTTTATTAATATAAATAATGCTATTATGACCCCAAGTGTATAAAGAAACACACAGAAAAGCTGAATTAATTCACATAACCATTTTCATACTTTCAATTACACTCATGCTACCAATTCCTGTCAATTTGATAGGTGAAGAAATAACACCTTGTATTTTTAATTTTACAGTGGCCATCTGTGTTGAGAAAGCTTGGAAAGTGACAGACACAAGATGGAGGGTGGTGGGTGCGTAAGAGAAACTTCATCAAAGCTAATCCTGAGCTTTTATGCCCTTCAAGCACCATCTCCATCATAAAGGCAGTGAGGAGAGAAAATTTAGTGTTGACTTAGAGGAAGTAGAGTGGAGGGAAGGAAAGGGGGTATAATAAGCTTGGTTTTGAACATGTCATGTTTAAGTGATTAGAAGCAGGCAGATATTTCAATATCAACAGGCAGTTAGAATTTGGTTTGAGGGGGCCCTCCATGGTGGTGCAACGGGTTAAAGCACAGCACTGCAAAGTTGGTTGCAGCTACTTCTCCTCGAGTTTGACCCTCGGCCAGGGAGGTGACCCACATGGCACAGCAGATCTCTCCTGTCTCACCTACTGCTCTCCTCAGCAGTGATTTTATCGATCTGCCTGTTCTGCTCCCCACAATGACTGTGGTGAACGCTCTCACCACCCTTGCACCTCTGGCCGTACCCCACTTCTCTATGCATAAATAAATTAACTTGGTTTGAGGGGTAGAGGGTGTTAAAGGCATAGCTCTTCCAGGGAAGAAGACATGAAAAAGCTTTAAGAAGAGAAAATACAGATCTGAGACAACAGTGACTCTAGCCAGAAGTGGCACAAATTTTGTGTAGCCACAGGAGAGAGAAAGATGCCAAGAGTCACAAGCCAGGGTGCATGCATGGGCTGGGGCTAGCAGCATAAACAAAGGAGGCCCCTTCACTACTTCCACTGCTGCCTCTCAAGCCTACGAACATTCTAGCTAACTTTATTTGTAAATTCTCATCTACATTGAACCCCCCCCCAAAAAAAAACTCTTTTAAAAAATGTAAATGAAATTAAAAACAAAAGTGAATCAACTTGCTATTTAAGGGGGAGAAAAATCCCAGGATCTCTAGAGGAGGATTTAGTCAGCAGGAGAAAAGACAGTGAATCATTTTGTTCAGATGGTGTGACATTTAAATGAATGTTCTGTGACAACAACACATTTAGGAAAAATCATAAAAAGATGAGTGAATAAGAAAAAGAAAACTGCAGAGAACTTGGAAAGAACTGCCAAGCACAGACTGCATGTAGCTGGCACAGATGGCCTGAGCATTCATGGCAAGGTGGAGGCAGTTAGGGCCAAATGCGCCTGGCACTTTCTCCATGGTGTCCCCTGGCCGCTCTCACTTCTCCAACTGCAAATCTTGGACATACTCATAAAATGAAAAGGCCCAATTCTTTGGGCACCTTCTCCTAGAGCCCTGGGTTGACTACAGGGGTGGCCAGTGCTGCTGAGATGTTGTCTGGTAGGATTTCAGTCCAAGGACAGTTCTTCTGGAGAGTCCCAGAGTGCCAGCTGCAGTGTGTGCTTTCTTTCATGCCTCACTTGGCCACAAGTCTCAAGTGGGTCTTGGTGTTTCCTTGATACTTCAGAACCCATTCAGGCCAGGAATTTTCAATCCTACAACACTTCAAAAAACTTCGCTGAAGTAAAATCGATGAGTCACTCACTACTCACTCATTTTAAGTACACATTTCAATAATTTTTAGAAAATTTTTCGAGCTGGGCAACCATCACCACAACCCAATTTTAGAACATCTCCGTCACTCCAAAATAACAAGCATGACCCATTGTAGTTATTCCTCCTTCCCACTCCAACCTAAAACCATTTTGTCTATAGATTTGCTTTTTCTGGATACTGCATGTAAGTGGAATCATATAACGTGGTTTTTGGCACAAAGTTTCTTTTATTTAGTATAATGTCTTGCTATTCCATTTCTCTTTATGGGTGAGTAATATTCCTTTATATGAATTTCGCACAGGTTTTTCTATTCATCAGTTGGTGTATCTACTTTTGGGCTATTAGTAACAAAGCTTCTGTGAACATCTTTATACAAACCTTTATGTAGATGTATGTTTTGTAATTTTTGCACCAAAGAAGACATGCTTAGGTCATAGGGTCAATGTTTCACTATAAAAGAATGTTTTCTAAAGTGTTTATACTACTTTACATTCCTCCTAATAGTCTGAAGATTCTGATTGCTTCACATCCTCAACAACATTGGTTATTATCTATTATTACTAGTAGTAGTATTACTATTAATAATAGTAGCATTGCTACCCTAAGGGATATGAAGTTATACCTCATTGCAATTATGGGTTGCAATTCTCTAATGATGAATTATTTTGAGCATTGTTTTATGTACTTAATGGCCATCATACACCATCTTCTTTGGTGAAATGTCCATTCAAATCCTTTGCCTATGTTTTTTTTTCATTGTCAACCTCTAAACAGTTTTAAAATACAAAAACTAAAAAAACATCAACACTCAACTGAGTATCTGAGTCACACTGAAAATACTGGTTACACATATTCATCTATTTTACTCTAACAGGGAGAGGCAAGACACACTAGCAAGCTTGTATGACGAAGCTACTCTAAACAAAATACCAGTGAGCTGACAACAGCACCTCTTAAAGAATGCATTGGCTAGAAACACAGGTTTCTCGCTTTAATTTCTCAATCAGTCACAGTTTCAACAGAACACAAAAACAACACCCTAAGGAGGATGGGAGATCTTTATTTCTCAGAGGTCAATATGAAAGTGCAACAATGAAAACACATGGGAAGCTTTAGAAATAATTATAAATACAAATACTATATAATCAACATGTTTAATTCATGCTATAAACAGGTCATCAGAATCAAACTAGGCACTGGAGAGTTTAAATAATTTATGTGGCTTGGAAAGAAGAAAGGGAAAATGGATATGTTAAGATCTTTTGATCTAAGGTTTACTTTTTCTTTTTGAAAAATGTGGCTCACTTAATTTTTTGTTTGCTGTCACCATAAAATTGCTGTCCAGAAGACTCCCCATAAGTGACCGAAAAGTGGTCAGGATGGGCAAACAAATCAATGGAATAGGGTAGGGAGACCAGAAATATACCCATACTTAAAGGGCCAAACAAACTCAGGCAGAGATGTCAAAGCACATCAGCGGGCAGGATAGTCTTTTTTTTTCTATATATATACACATCTATACATACATATATATGTATGTATATTTACATCACTCTTCATTTTGTGCATTTTTTTCATCTCAGTTGTAATCCCCATGGAAGGATAGTCTTTCATTAAAAATGTTCAAAATACTGGAACTTGGACAGAAAATATGACCACACCAAAATCTTGACCCTCACTTCATGTCATACTAATTAATTTGAGATAAGTCATAAATATAAACTGTACGTGTTAAATCTAAACAGCTCCTAGAAGAAAACAGAGTATCTTTTTAATACTGGGTAGCAAGAAAGCACTAACTACAAGAGTAATAGTAAATTTGACTTCAAAAAGATTTTAATTTCTACTCATCAAAACAAGAGATCCTCTTGATAAAATGGGTGGATAAGTCACAGATGGGAAGAATAATTGCCATACATATATTTGGCAAAGAACTTAGCCTCCAAATAAATTAAAACTCCTACAATTTAGTGACAAAGGACAATCCTGTAAAAATCACAGGTAAAATACTTGGACCTACTATTCCCAAAGAAAGATCAACATTCACATTAAATAGTTCAACCTCAGCAACTACCAAGAATATGCAAATTAAAATCATGAGACATTACTATACATCCTGTAGAATAGTGCAATTAGAACAACTGCTACCAGATACCAGATTATGGAACAATCAGACATTCCCACCATTGCTGGTAGGGGCGTAAACCACTTTGGAAGCTGACCTGGCAGCCACTTCTATGTGATATATACACTATCTGAAGACTCAGCAACCCTACTCCTAGGGATCTACCCAGAAGGAAAGAAAACTATGTGCATATAAACTCTTGCACAAGAAGATTCAAAGCAACTTTGCCATAATAGCTTATATCTGGAAAAAGCACAACATTCACCAGCAGTAAAATGGACAATTGTGGTGTATTCATACAATGGAATAATACTCAGCAATAAAAGGAACAAACTACTGACATATACAACAACAGATAAATCCAAAAATATAATGCTGAGCAAATGATGAAGGGAAAAACCTGCATTTTATATGATTCCATTTTGATGAAGTTCTAGAACAGGAAAAACTAATTTATGGGTTCTTGCCCAAGGGAGGGATGAGGAATTGGCTGGGAAGTGGAAGAAGGTAGATCTGGGTGCTGGGCCTGTTGATCATGGTGGTGGAATATGAATTTGTCAAATTCATTGAATTGCAATTTGTAAATGTGTGTCCACTCTATAAATTACACCTAAACAAAGAATTAAAGCAATCGGAAACACAGGCCATGCAGGTAATATAAACATGTATCTATCAATCTATAATAGGTTTTAAAGAACTTGTGGTTCACTTAATGCTCAGTATATGCCAGCAAAAGTCACAAGTATTATTTACTACCTCAAAGCAACTAGTTAAGTGCCACCCACATAACTGCATAACAAATTGTTCCAAAATCCAGTCACATTCCATACCTTCGATCTCTCACAAAAATATAGCAATTTGTTATATGGTACATCCAACGGATCCTGTGATATTCTGTATCTTTAATTTGAAATAAATATGTATATAAATTAGAGTAGAAATATCAGTGATCAATTTGATAGTTTCTCAAAAGAGCTAAAAAATTGTTGGAAGATTGGGACATGTGGTTCTGGGTCTCTGCTCAGACGACCATCTGAGGCATGTGAGAAAACAGAGGCTGAATGTGTTGATGAAAATTTGTGGTCAGTAAAAGACTGTAAAGTCAGTAAATGAAATAGTTGTAATCTCTCCCCAGATGGACATAAGATTTTTGAATGTGGGACAGAAAACACAGGGGAACAATGATAATTTCTAGTTTGTCCTAGAAAAGACATTTAAAATTTTTCCAATAAACTCATGAAATATTTATTAAGGACTTACTGTGTGTCAAGTTCCACACTAGCTGTGGAGGAAGGACACAGATAACTATGACTTCTGCTCTTACAGAGAACATGGTCCCAGTACTTCTTAAACTTTTAGGTCTTCATGGACCATAATAGCTTAGCTTCTCCATTTTAGGCCTGTTTTTTAAAAATCTAAAATTAACTTAGTCTGCTAGCTCCAAATTAATTTTGTTTTCACATAAACAAGAGGGATGATTGTAACATATGCCAATATATTGATATTGGTAACAATCCCAAAGGCTGTCAGTTTTATTTTTTATTCTTTTCAAGTTAGAAAATCTTAGCAAAGAGTAAGAGATGTTGAGAATGTCAGCGAGTCTGTGCTGGCTTTATCAGATAGTTCTGGATAGCCAAATTAGGGCCCAAATAATAGTGTGATTTTTCACTATAAAAAGCAAGATTTTCGAAAATGCTAAGTTGATGGACATACCGGACTGGAGACCTGGAAGATTATTTCAATCCAGACAGTGGCAATGAACAAATTCCCCACGCAGTCTCTGACAACATTTACCTCTAGTAAGTTTTTTTAAAGTTCTGTTGCAGTACTTGCATGTGGCTAAAAAATATGCCCAGTAATGGTACCGATTTATTTTTCTGGAAAATGAAGAAAAATATTAAGTGTTTGAAATATGCCAAACTCACAGCAACCAAGAACTTTGAACAACAGTTCAATCTCAAAAAGATTCCAATTACTTGATTTTCAATGTAAAATAGCAACATTTGGGGGGGCCCTCCCTGGGGGCACAATGGGCTAAAACACAGCACTATGAGCTAGCTGCAGCCACCAGCTTCAACACCAACTTGGACCCGCTAGCCAGGGAGCTGACCCACATTGAGCAGCAGACCTCTCCTGTCTGTCTGCTGGCCCCCTCAGCGCGGGATTTCAGTTAATCCACCTGTTCTGCTCCACACTCTGTCTCTGGTGAATCCTCTCACCACCCCTGCACCTCTAAGCTGTACCCCAGTTCTGTATGCATAAATAAATAAATCATTTTCTAAAAAATTTAAATAGTAGTAACATTTGACTCTGAATAATGTTTGGGCCAGGCAAGAAATAGAATTTACTGCCTTAATATACTGTAGCAAGTCATCTAAAATAGAAGAAATGCTTTTATTGACATTATTAATAAATGTTTAAAAAAGCTGTGTACCATCTTCATTTCAAAAGCTTGCATGGCACCTTGATCCTTAGCTCCCACACACCTAATGCAGTGTCCCAGGCCTAGTTCCCGGCACTGCAAGCCTTAGGGACATGGGCTCCCCTGCTACCACTTGGTCATGTTTGTCATTTTCCTTCCTTTGTGACGCACTGACTCAAGGACAGAAAGCAAACTGTTACCTGATCTTTCTGGTGGAGAAGCAGCACCTGGAATCACATTCTGTTGCACAGTCTGATG
The DNA here is from genome assembly GCF_000260355.1 of Condylura cristata. Lineage (NCBI taxonomy): Eukaryota > Metazoa > Chordata > Mammalia > Eulipotyphla > Talpidae > Condylura > Condylura cristata. The sequence continues at coordinate 6,285,618 of NW_004567115.1, read as the reverse complement.
TACCTCTCAGCTTAACATGTCCAAACAGAACCCCTCCTTCTCTTGCCAAATCTGCTCTTCCCTATACATTGATTATGCCTCCATGCTTCCGGTTGATACAGGCCAATAATTTTGTAGTAATCCTCAGTGGCTCTTTCTTTTCCACCCCACATTTTGTCCACCAACAGTTCTTGGTGGCTCTATTTTAAAGTATATCCAGAAACTGACTACCCCTTACTACTTTTATGGTGCCCACGTTGGCCAAGCCCTCATCCTCTCTCATCTAAATCACAGCGACAGCTTCTTGACTAGTCTTCCCACTTCTCTCATAGAGAGAAGTGCCCTATGCTCTATTTTCAACACAGCAATCAGGGTGATCCTTTAATAACACAAGTCACATTGTGTCACTCCTCTGCCCAGCAGTGACTCTGTGATGATTAGCTTTCTATGTCAACTTGATTAGACTGTAGTCTTATTCAATTATTTATTACTCAATTATTTGGTTAAAAATTAATCTACATATTAATACCTTCACAAGATGTGTTGACATCTACAATCAGCAACCTGTAACTAAAGGGAATTATTCAGGATAATGTGGGTGGGCCTCATCTAATCAGTTGAATGGCCTCAAGAACATGACTGAGGTTTTCCCAAGGAAGAATGAATTCTGTCTCAGACTGCAGCATCATCTCCTGACTGACAGATTCCAAACTGCTGAGTTGACTTGCCCTACAAATTCTGAACTGACAAGCCACCACAATTGCTTAAAAATTCTTTGAAGCAAAGGATATAATTGTATATGTTGTATAACATGTATGTGGTTATTTATGTGTGTGTATATACACATATATATGAGTTGATTAATATGAATTGAGTAGATATAGATTTATATACCTCCTACTAACTCTATCTCCCTGGAGAACCCTGAGTCAGACACCCCATTGTCCTATGTCTTCCATTTGCCCTCCAGATCTACTCACTTCTCATCTCCACCCTATTCTCCTTCCTGGGAAAACTAACTTGGATGACTCCCTCACTAACTATCTTCCAATTGCTTCTGGCCATGGAAAGCCCCAACAGGAAGATAAAAATAGGGAGGAGGCCCTTCCTGGTGGCGCAAGGAATAAAGACACAGCACTGCAAACCAGCCGCAGTCGCTTTAGTGGGAGTTGGATTCCTGCCCTGGAGGTGACCCACATGGTGTGACAGGCCTCTTCTGACCCTGCCCACTGCTCCCTTCAGCAGTGTACTTCTTCAGTTGGCCTGTTCTGCTCCCCATTCTGACTCTGGTGAATCCTTTCACGTCCCCTGCACCTCTGGCTTATACCCCAGTTCTGTATGCATAAGTAAATAAATCTTTAAAAATTAAATAATATGTCTAATTTTTAAAAATGTTAAATATAAAAAAAAATAGCTAGGAAGGTTAGGTCAGAATATTTACTTGCCTGGCTCTTTCTCTATGAGGTTGTTGTGAGCTGACTCATAGGTTCTACTGACTCGTAGGTTCTACTAAATGACCTCTCCTCTAAGCTTCCTTACTCTTTTAAGATAACCTCTTGAAAACAACCTTTTCTAACTAAACCTTTTTTGGAACATCCTAATTTGAGCACACTGTTTTCTGTGGGGTTGCTGACTGACAGTTTTTCTATCTCAAAATCGTCTACAAGGTTTTATGGGGCCTACCCCTTTCCCTGGCTGACCTTGCCTTCTACTTCCTTTCCCTTTACACCACAGCCCCTTTACAACACTTCGTATGTGTCTGGCATGTGAAACACCTAATGGCAAGAATCTCTGCCTGGTTCACTGATATTACACTGTATGCCAACAGGTCTGGCACAAGATATACACTCAGTATATCTTAGTTGCAAAAACTGAACAAAATAATTTCATCAATTCCCATGTCAGCGTCCTTCCCTGCATACACAATAGGTTCTCCTCCACCTTCTGTCTTTGTCGCAGCTCACAAAACATCACTAAGAGAAGGGGAAATCTCCTTCTGTAACAGGCTGGTCCCTAGGAAAAGGGGAAGTTCCAGGTTCCATGCCCCACCCAGGAGGGTGGAGCTGAGCAGAGAAAAAGGAGAGAAGAGAAGGAAGCAGGATGGAGAAGGAGGAGACCTGAGGAAGCCACATGGAGCAGCAAGCATGTGATGAAGAAACCGGGCTTGTTTCCTGACCCTGGGCTGGACATCGATGATTTGCTCTGATCCTGTAGGGAGGACTCCAGCAAGGCCAGCAACAACAACAACAACTGGCTACTTGATTATTCTGCCCTGTGATTTTATGCAAAAATACAAAAATAGTTAAAAGCTAACATGTATTTGTAAATCACTTGTCCATACAAGTTGAACAAGGTTGAAAGAACCTTTTAAACAGCTTTTAAAGTTTTGTTTTGTTCTGTTGCTATGATTTTGATACACACCAAGAAGTTTTTTTTTTTTCTTTTACATGCACAAATAGACTATTTTCCACTTATGGCTGTGATATCGGTCATTCATGGACAATGTTGGTAATTGACTGTACCCTAAAATTGTGCCACCATAGATATGGTGGTATGAAAATCAAAAGGGGGGATTGTAACAGGGTGGTCCCTAGGAAAAGGGGAAGCTCCAGGTTCCCTGCCCCACCCAGAAGGAGGGTGGAGCTGAGCAGAGAAAAAGGAGAGAAGGATGAGAAGAGGGAAGAAGAGAAGGAAGCTGGGTGGAGAGCCAGAAGGAGACCTGAGGAAGCCACATGGAGCAGCAAGGATGTGATGAAGAACCCATGCTTGTTTCCTGACCCTGGACTGGCTGAGGCAGATGTGGGTGAGAGACCTGTAGGGAGGTGACTATGGCAGTGTTTATACTGATTTTGATTTTTTCCTCCCAGATTTGTCTGGCCATTTCTGACCCTTTTCCATGGGTCCCGGCCAGAAGATGCTTTAGTCTAGTGGCGGGCTTTCAGGCCTTGCTTTGGGCCAATCCCTTTTGGGTGGACTTTTGCCCACGAGGGGATGGGTAACTTCAGGTGTTTGATTTAGAAGTTATATTCTTTGTGTTCCGTATTGTATATTCACTGTATTAAAGTCCTTTTTCATTAAAGTTTTATATGTTTTGTCTTGTTGCGACGGATGGCAGAACCCACTTAGAGCAGGCAGAATTTTGGGGCTTCAGGGGTGTCCCTCTCTCCCCTGTCCTCTAGCAGAATTGGGGTGTCCTGTAACACTTCCGGTTGTAAGGTTCTTCAAACAAGCTGTGATATCCATTTCCCTCACAGATGATTCTACATGCACATAGATATACATAGATGCTACTCAGTCAGCATCAATGGGATGAAAATTTTCATCCTCACAAGATGTTATGAATACTGCCCTACCCAAAACTCAAAGATTTATCTATATGGAATTAAATGCCTAAACAAAAATAATTCTTAGGGCTAAGTTTTATATGGTATAAATATTAGTTCACCAAACAATTCTACAAATAGAATTATTCAAACTTATATTATTTAAAATATAAGCAATTTTATAAGCATATTTTGATTCTAAAAGAAAATGTTTCCATAAAATCAATTAATATACTCAATTCATAGTAACTGTTTCCAAGTCCCAACACAAAATGGCTTTATACATACAATTAACAGCTTTCAAAGTCCATTTTAATATTATAGCACTGTACTCTTGCAGGTGCAAGAAGTGTAATTTCCATTTGTACTTCAACTGTCTAGTGGAATATCAACACAGAGATCATAGGAACGTTACAATTCTGGAATGTTCATGTATATTGGAAGGTAAATATTCAGAAACCGACAATCCAAAGGGTGTGTTGCTATTTTTCATGTCACTGCATTGTGCTAACTGGGACCCCCAACACCAGCACAACCACATGGTGACCAATCATGCATGGATCCAGCAGAGAAAACCCCACACGTGGAACACAAGTGCAGATAAGCTCAACTGTAGCATTCTATTGACTACAAAAATGTAAAGGCTCCTTCTCCAGAACTCTTTGGTCTAGAATAATGAATAAGATTTTGCAGCAATCTAAAATTTCTGTGCTGCTCTGCCTACATGAATGGATGAATTGCAAGAAAAAACCATCTATTCATTCATTTGCTCACTCAACTACTACCGTTTGAGTCAACACTCCGATAGGTAATGGAAGAAGAGGGTACCAAAGCAAGGGCCTTGCTGCAGAGTTTGCAGTTTAGTAGAGGAGACAGTTTAGCAGTAAAAAGACAGAGATCAACTGCTGCAATAAAGATACTCCCTGGATGGGAAGCCAGAGGAGCGGATGCCAATGGGCACCACAAGATACGCAGTAGTAAGTCAGAAGACTGTCTGCTGACTCCGTTCTGATTGAATCAGCCTATGACTTAGTTCTACTTCTAAGAAATAGTTTTATGGGACCTCCCTGGCGGCGCAATGGGGTAGGGCACAGCACTGCAAGCTAGCTGCGAGTTAGATTGGTGCCCCGGAGGTGACCCACATGGTACAGCAGACCTCTCTTGACCTGCCAGCTGCTCCCCTCAGCAGTGTACTTCATCGATCTGCCTGTTCTGTTCCCCATTCTGTCTCTGATGAATCCTCTCACCACCCCTGCTGTCCTGTATCCCTGTTCTGTATGCATAAAGAAATCTTAAAAAAAAAAGTTTTATTGTTTTTAGATACTAACCGCTAACATCTATTTAGAGAAATGAAACAATAATACATGCATAGCTAAGGTTTATAGGTAATCATATTCTGATTTGAGGGGAATAAAATTACAGGCTCACAATTATAATGAAAACAAGTGCACTGGACATCTTCTGGGATTTTTCCTAGCTCTTGATAATTCTGCTGCTTAAAAAATATTTACATATACACAAATATATATGGTACATATAGATGTATGTGTGATATAAATTGTTTTTTAGAATATGTATGTATATATCCTCAAACAATACATGCTTAGTTGCATTCACTAATGAGCAATGACTCAAGTTCCTTTCCGCCTGATTAATGTGCTAAAATCCCCCCCCCCGCAAATTTGGGTTGTTTTAGAGTCCCTCATAGTCTAACTCCCTAGTGATAGTGCTCCCCATATCTTTCCTCCTCTACTACTAGAAAACATTAGGGAGGCTCTTCAAAAAGCAAAGTATATGAGGACCACCCTGGTGGCGCAGTAGTTAAGGACAGCACTGTCAAGTTGTCGCCACCCCCTGCAGCATGAGTTTGATCCCTGGCTGGCCAGAGCGGTGTCCCACATGGCACAGCAGACCTCTTCTGCCTCACCTGCTACTCCCCTCAGCAGTGTATTTCAGTATATCTGCCTGTTCTGTTCCCCACTGTTTCTGGTGAATCCTCTCAGCAGCCAACTCCTTCCACCCCCCACCAACTCTGGCCTACATCCCAGTTCTTGCATGCATATATAAAAAAAGTAAAGTGGGCCCTCCCTGGTGGTGCAGCAGGTTAAAGCACTGCACTAAGAAGCTGAAACCACTTCCGCATGAGTTCGATTCCCGCCAGCCCCGGAGGTGACCACATGGTATGGCAGACCTCTCCTGACCCGCCCACTGCTCCCCTCAGCAGTGTACTTCATTGATCTGCCTGTTCTGCTCCCCACTCTGTCTCTGGTGAAGTCTTTCGCCACCCCTGAGTCTCTGGCCTGTACCCCAGTTCTGTATGCACAAATAAATAAATCTTTAAAAAATAATAAAAAAAAAAAGTGTACGATTACCATATGATCCAGGCAATTGCACTCCTAGGTATATGCGCAAAGAATTGAAAACAGGGATGCAAACAGACATCTGTACATCAGTGTTCATGGCAGCATAATTCAAAATAGCCAAAAGACAGAAACAACCCAAGTGGCCATTCACCAGTGAATGGACTAAAAAGATGTTCCCGCTGATGGAAGTGTCTTCAGTGTTCCTTGACTTCAGTGTTACTTCCACAAAGAGGAAGACTACCTATTCCAAGGGTGTTATTTCCTGATGCTCCTAAGATTTCAGTCCCTCCCAAGCTTGCAGAGCTGTGAGTGGGAATGAAGAAAACAGTTTTCTCCTCCTCCGCCTCTCACTGGGTCCTCTGGACCCCAGGCAACAGTACTCACAAAGATGAGCCCCTTTCCTCTCAAGATTCCCAAAGCAACTCTCAAAAGTCAAAACCAAGCATGAAAAATCAAAGAAGAGGGCCCTCCCTGGTGGCACAGTGGATTAAAGCACAGCACTAAGAAGCTAAAACCACTTCAGCATGAGTTTGACCCCCGCCTGCCCCGGAGGTGACCCACATGGCGCAGCAGACACCTCCTGGCCCACCCACTGCTCTCTCAGCAGTGTACTTCAACAGTTGGCCCCATTCTGTCTCTGGTGAATCCTCTCACGGCCCCTGCACCTCTGGCCTGTACCCGAGTTCTGTATGCATAAATAAATAAATCTCAGCAGGTCTCAAGTTTAACTTGTGACCATGCCCCTTCCACTCATAAACATCCAGAAGGCATTTCATTTACTTACCGGTACTGGACAAGAAGCCTGAAGGAGGTTGCTTACAGCTACAAACTAAATCATGTGCTTTCAGAATAAGGTGCTCTTACAATTTCCCTGATAACCATCATTGGGTATATATTTGGCATCATTCAGGTTTCAGTTCAAGTATTACAGCATCAGCATCGGTCTGTAGCACATCACCCTTTTACTACCTTCCTGGTACCTCTTTCCATCTTACCCCTTTGTGATCTATTTCTCTGTCTCCCCCCCCCATAAACATAAACACCTTCATTAGAAGAAACTTCCCTATTATAATCTGAGGACGTAAAACAGGATCTGAACATAATAAGTATTTCATGAGTGATTCCAGTGATTAATTTTGTGTGTACCTTCCATGTGCTGGCTCTATTCTTTATACTGTGTATACAGTACAAACTTAAAACCGAGAGTGAACAGATGCGGTGGGCAGTGTTATTATCTGCATTTTATAGAAGAGGAAACTGAGACACAGAGAGGGTAAGCAACAAAGCCAAGATCAAACAGCTTGTGCTTTATAACTGACTGCTGCAAACAAACCATCCCCAAACTTAGTGTCAAAAAAACAGTAATGTGCTCTTATTTCCTGTGGCTCTGAGGTTTCACTGGTCTCAGCTGGGTGGTTCTTGCTTGAATTTTCTCATGCAGTTTCTATCAGCTGAGAGTTGGGTCTCAAGTCATCTGAAGGCTTAACCAGACTTGATGACTTCTCGCACAAGTCTAGAACTCAACTGGGAAGACTGGAGCTGTCTGAGCTATGCCCCTTTGTCTCCTTGTCTCCTCCCCCTTTCTCTTCTTTCTCTCCATGAAGCCTCTCTACATGGTTAAACTGGGCTTTCTCAAATCCTGGTGGTCTTCGCATGGTGGCTCACTTCTCTCTGTTCAGAGACAAGGGAAAACTAAGCATGCTCATGCTCCAGCCCCAGATCATACACTGCCACTTCTTTCCCATTCTGTGTGTTTCACAGTTGCAGCCTCGAGCTTATGTTTGGGGAGTACAAGAAAAAGCATGGAGCAGAGGGTCTACTTACTAGGGCATCATCTTTGGAGACTTGCTACCACTACAGTCAAGCTGGCACATCAAGCCAAGCAGTCTGGCTCCATAAACTATATGCTCTTGACTACTATTTTTTGGTGTGACTCTGTTAAGAATAAATGAAAAGGCCCTCCCTGGTGGCGCAGTGGGTAATGGCGCAGCACTGCAAGCTAGCCGCAGCCACTTCAGTGCAAGTTCGATCCCCAGCCCCAGAAGTGATCCACATGGTGCGGCAGACCTCTCCTGACTCTCCCACTGTGTCCCTCAGCAGTGTATTTCATTCATCTGCCCCTTCTGCTCCCCACTCTGTCTCTGATGAATCATCTCACTGCCCCTGCACCTCTGGCTTGTACCCCATTTCTGTATGATAAATAAATAAATCTTTTCTTTTTTAAGATTTATTTATTTATTCATACAGAACTGGGGGACAGGCCAGAGTTGCGGAGGGTGAGAGGCTTCACCAGAGACAGAGTGGGGAGCAGAACAGGCAGATCATGGAAGTACACTGCTGAGGGGAGCAGCGGGCGGGTCAGGAGAGGTCTGCCACGCCATGTGGTCACCTCCGGGGCAGGCGGGAATCGAACTCATGCGGAAGCGGCTCTAGATTCTCAGTGCTGTGCTTTAACCCACTGCGCCACCAGGGGAGCCAATAAATCTTTCTTTAAAAGAATAAATGAGTAAATGTATTCTTTTATCTGTATAGCTAGAGGGGATTACTCTGGAGATTTGAGGTCCCTAGAGGTGAATTAAAGTCTCCATCTCTTAAGGCTGAAAATTATTCATAATTTTGAACTGTAGTTTTCTCTGTTCTGTGTGCTCTAGTTTCCAAAGTTAAGGGGCATTCTCAGTTGGTGCTGGAAGGGAGGTGCCTAGTTAAGGAGACACAGTTGAGGAGAAACAGGGTTTGGAGGCACTTCTGTAGATGAAGACTTATGAAAGATCATATTTTAAATGAAGAAAGGACATAGTGAGTAGGAATGGGTTATTTCCAATGGGAACTAGCCATGCCCCAAAGGGATTACCATCCAGCTTGAAATGAGTTGGCTGGGACACAAATTCTACACAAACACCACACTTCATGCTTTATTGCAGATCTGGAGGAGAGGTTAAAAACATCACTGCCAGCACTATTTATTGAGTGCTTGCTTGTACCAAGCACTATGCCAATTCTCTTTCATTTCGTACCTCCTTCAAACATCACACAGCCCTTACAAGGCAGTTCTCAGCATGATACCAACTTCAAAAGTTCTGGAAACTGCTCATATTCCTAGCAAATGGCCAAACAGGATTTGAAGCCATGTCAGCAGGACTCTTGAATGTCCATGCTGCGAGTCACTGACTATTGCCTCATTTTCAGCCTTACACCCTGAGTCCGGTGACCCTGAACCTATTATTTATTTTGAGGACATGTCCTTGGCTCCATTCTCCCTCCACCACTGCCCAGGGCCACTTCACAGATGTTTTCAATCATCTTGATCTTTGTGCCCAACCCAGCACCTGAACTTAGGTAAGTACCTTAAAAATAGTTTTAACAAGTTAATGACTTAGAATTTCTTCAGAGGTCAGTGTAGCCCAAGGTTTTTATAAACTCTGTATCTAGCAATGAGACCCCTATCAATTCAATTCTTAGAGTATTACACAGTAAGAAAGCTCCCACTGGATTCCCTGGGTCTTTATTATAGGCCTGGTACATGAAACAGTCCATCTCTGACTAAATCATTTCCCTTCCCTCATCACATTTTGGAAAGCATAATTTTATAATATGTAGTGTTCAGGAGTGTCTTGGGGGAGGTGGTAAAAGACAGGTACTATTTGGAGGAAGAGCTTGTTCTTTGGGCAGCTATAATTCCAATTACCCACTTCTCTCTGGGTGTCCCATTTATTGTTAGATACTTATAATGTGGAAAATTTATAATTCTCCACAGACCTGCCACATTGACCCTCGGGATCTAACAAACAATATATCTGAAGAACACACTTCCATTCTCCCAAGTTCAAGTGTACCATCAGCACTTTTGACAAAGGTGTTACATTAAAAGGTCCAACTGTGTAAGTTGAAAGCAGTGATTATATTTTTCCTAGGATCAAGGACCAGTATCACTCATACGAAACTTCACTGTGCTGGGACCCTCCCTGGTGGTGCAAGGGATGAAAGTGTAGCACTATGAAGCTGTCTGCAGTCACTGCAGCAAGTCACTGCACTTCCCTCCAGCCAGAGAGGTGACCCACATGGTGCAGCAAACCTCTCCTGTCTCACCCGCTGCTCCCCTCAGCAGTGTATGTCAGTAGATCTGCTTGTTTTGCTCCCCACTCTGCCTCTGGTGAATCCTCTCACCACCATGCCCCCCACCAACTCTTTATGCATAAATACATAAGTCTTACAAACCAAAACATCACTGTGCAAAGCAGATGGGACAGCAAGGAACACAATCCTAAGGCCGAACAATGTGGAAAAAGAGAGAAGCCCTTAGAATTGGGAGCCCTCTAAAGGCTTCTTGGGTCCCTAGCAGGAAGCAACCAACTCTCTTTTTCACTGTCAGCACCTGCAAATTTATGATACAATCAAATTTTTTCATAATTATATATCTAAATTGAATTCCAGAGTGGGCAAAAGATGCGAAAATAATCCTATCTTTCTTTTTAACAATACATCCTTACAAATCTTTACCTCTGTTAAATGCCTTCTCATTGTACACCAATTTTTAATAGTGGGGTTTTAGTACAGTATCTCTGTGTTCCATTATTACAGTGATGTTTTAGAAAAGAATGACTTTTTTAGTCATTAATATAGTACTAAAGAGAAACTTTCAGAAATAAGGAATACGGAAAGAAGACTAAATGTTCACATTTTTTTCCGTTTTCTTCTCTACTCATTAAACCTTCCCTAGGCATCTGCCTTAGCACAGCACTAAAATCACAGCAGTACAAATAAGCACATTTACAAAACATCAGCTTTTCAATCAATAAAAACACTTAATTACCATGTGAAAGAGTAAAGAAAAACAAACAAAAACTAGCAACAGAGGCCCTTAAAGCAGGCATAAAACAAATGTGAAAAAACTGCACTAAGGCCCCAAATGGGAAAACATCACTTACTTTATACATATTTAGGATTTATGGTCTTCTCCTTCCCAGGAGGATTTAAGACAACAGGAAAATATTTTCATTCTTCCAATAACTTATTAACTGAAACCTAACTGGGGCAGTTTAAGTGTTGTACGAATCACATCTCTGAATTATACTCTTTTATTTAAAAAACAAAACAAAACCAGCTATAGTGCTCTTAGCTCAGTCACACGGTGCTCAGTCTTGGACAGGCTGATATTCTGTTAATTATACTTGTCTTTAGTAGGAAATAAGATGTAAATAATATTAAGCAGAGCATTGGGTTAAATTACTGTTCAGGCAGCTGAAAAAATGGAGCCTTGTCCAACAAATATATATCTACATTTTTTCCCAAACCTATAGTTAAGATAGAAATTTAAGTCTCTATATAATTCTAAATCCTATATGTAGTTTAAAGCCAGGAAATATGTGTTTAAGCTCAAAATCCCATTCCTTTATCTACCCTGCTGTGGTTATGCCAGGCAAATAATAGTTACAGTAATTTTAGAACCCTTTGCTATATTCTTAGGTATAATTAAGGGACTTGAATGTTGAGTTCCTGCCTCAATCCAGGATTTGTTTTCTCAAATTATATACCTAGCACCGATCTTGCTAGAACAATCACTGTATGTTTCTACTTTCACGTGACCTCACACTCCACCCTGCTGACTTTCTTCTCATGAAGCCATGTGAAGTTTATTCGGAAGACATGACTCCAAATTATATTTTTAATGTACTATCTCTTGACACTAAATGTGAATGCTATTGAAATTGAATCACACTTTTGGAGAATGGAGTCCATACCATGACATTAGCATATATTCATAACAAAACTACCCTCAATGCAATCCCTTGACATAATTGCTTACTAGGCACATTTGGAAATATGAAGGCCTGTGTTATAAAATAGAGCCTTGCTATGTCACCCAAAAGACAGTTAAATCCCTCAAGTCTTGGAATAGCACAGATTTAAATAGATCATCATATCTTTTATTTTGAAGGCACCTGAACCAGATTACCCCAAGATTCTCACAATTTGTCTCAAGATGGCCTGCTCTGGCATGCTGAGTAGTGTGAGCAATGAAATTCCCAGAGACTGGGAAGAAAGTTTTGCCTGAGTCTGAGTCCTTCACCAACCTAAAAGGAGCTCTCACCACTGAAGCTTTGCCCCTCCCGAATCGAAGAGGCAATCACTGCTTGCCTGTTTCAACTGGGATTTGACATTGTGCTTTGTGGGGTTCCTGTAGATTTATATATAAATTTATTTTTACATTATTTTGTGCATTTTCCCGTCTCATTTACAATCCCCTTGGGCTTCCCATCACCAAATCACCCATGTGCCATTACCATAGTCCAGTGCATTTTCCTCCCCACACTGTTTTTGATCCCATCCCCCACTCCACCCCCACAAAACATCTCGGGTATATAGCTGTTCATCATTATCATTTTCTTGCCTGTTCCCGTTACATTCCTGCTATGAGAGAAACCATCCAGTATTTTTCCTTTCCTTTCTGGCTTATCTCACTAAGTATGACCTTTTCCAGTTCCATCTAAGTTGCTGCAAAAGACGTGTTTCTTTTTTTTTTTTTTGGTTGCTGAATAATATTCCATTGTATATGTACCACCTCTTTTTAATCCAGTCATCCAGCCATTTGGGCTGTTTCCATGTCTTTCCAATTGCGAATAAAGCAGCAATAAACATGGGGTGCAGGTATCTTTTTGAATCAGTGTTTTTGTGTCTTTTGGGTAGATTCCTAGGAGTGGGATTGCTGGGTCGTAGGGAAGCTCCATGTTTAGCAGTTTGAGGAACCTCCAAACAGTTTTCCATAGTGGTTGTACTAGTTTGGGATTGCTGTAGATTTAATCAGTGTAGTTATCTGAGAATCTCATCTTTACGGAGAATAAAGATGAAGCCATCTTCTCCTTATCACTACTAGTAAGAACGGAGTCATCCCCTCCTTGTCCTGCGCAGCCCCCCCTCCCGTAAAGCCCCCCCCCCAAGTGCCTCTGGTCTCTTAGCACCAGATTTTCACCCCTTTTTTCCTAGCCAGTGGGGAATCTGCGTCACTGTGGCTCACCTATGTTCATTACCTTTGCTAACCTATTTTGTTTAACAAAATGCTATTTTGATTACTCATACAGCTTAAGAACTCACAGGTGAGGAATGCCCAGGGCTTCAACAATTTGCATGGAGTAATAATCATTTTCATCTTAAATAATCTAAGACCTTCAATAATTTTCTTGTCTAATGATTCCCTACCAGAGTAGAAACTCCCTCAGGACAAAAATTATGACTTATCTTTTTACCTCCAGGATCCAACTCTATACTTAGTACACAGTAGGCACTCCATAAGGGCTCAATGGATGGCTGATTGCTGAAGAAATCGTTAAAGAGTTTTTGTATCGCCAGGCCAGAAATTTTCATGGTAGTCTTATGCCATGTGCAGGCATGATGAAATTAGACAAGATACAAGCCCCTTAGACCTGTTTCCCCAGTAGTGAAATGCACATACTAATATGTAACCTACCATTCTCACAGAATTGAACCTGAATGAAATTAAATGATATATTTGAAAACCATACATTGTTTTAGATGCATCAACAATATAATGCATCTCAAGAGAAAAATTAGGTAGTTACAAAATGATAGTACATGTATGGAGGGAACCAGACAATCTACTTATAATAATTTATACTTTTTCTTTTGAGTGAATCAGTTAGAAAAGGAAACAATTGCCACATACTTGACAGATTCTATTCATTGCTGTAATTCTTCTCCCACTTCTGGCAACCTTCTGCAACTTTCTGGCCCTCTGATATTATTCGCTCCAAAGTTTAAGGAACCTCCAAAATTAAATTTAAAGCTGTTCAAATAGTTGCTGTTTTTTCCCCAAGTCAGATTTATGTTGACAATGATAACTGAAACCTTAACTAGATGACTCTCTAATTTCAGTACTTTAGAATTTTTTTTTTTTTTGGAAATAAAGAAGAAATATAAGCAGCACCCAAATACCTTATACTTTCAATAATGATTTGCAACAATAGGGTCATATACATAGATAACCTCATTTTAAAAACTGTTGGTAAATTTGGCCCATCTTTGCATTTAAGAACAAAACTACTTTTACTGATATATGAATACTATTACTTAACACATTCAGAGTAAAATGTAGTTTTAAATTCAGGAACCAATTTTAAATCAACAATTCCTACATATCTATTTGAACAGGTTTCCAGAAGTTTCTAGGTTTCAAGTTTTCTCTACTTGCATAATTGCTATAAGCAAAGGTTCAGGTGGTGGGACTTAGCAGACCATACTATATGTAACCTAAGTGAAAATCTGAATAGAATTGTCACACAAGGTATTGTTTTACTCCTGCTGCCTGCTTTTCTTTCAAAAATCAGTTTTCAATTTCTTTGTAAAAAATACTTTGGAAACTCCTTTTTTGCATTCAATGCATGATCGAATACGAGTTTTAATTCTACTATGGAACTATAAAATGAACAAGAGGTGGGTTAAAAACTCAAGACCGAAGAGATATTGATTTGCCAAGGTCACCATAATTTGTAACGCTGCCACGAACGGCATGGTGATCTTTGGCCAACAGGTGCTTGTGGAGTCAAGAAAGCAAGGCTGGGTTTTATCTCACTCCCCACTCAGAGTCTGTGGGGACATCATCACAGGCAGCTCCCCGATGATCACATCACCTAGGAATTCATGTCTTGGGCACCCTGTGTGGTGTCCGGTAGGCTCTTCAGAGTGATGTCTTGCCTAAGTAGAAGTGAACTAGATCACGCTGGCTGTCTTCTTGTTTACAATGGCCTTTTCTGCCCTACATCCTTTAGGAATCTCAGGGATCTGTGTCTGTTTCTGCCATACTGTCTTGTCCCTCTGGACTAGGAAGACCACTGTGCTAGAGGAGATCAGTGGTGGATTTGTTTGGTGGCAATACTTGGAGTTTCATTTATTGAAGCAGGACTTGGCCCAGGTGGAGTTACCATTTCTCATCCTTACCTCAACCTGGGTGACTTTCACTTCACCCCAAATCTGGTATCCTTTTAAGTCTGCTTAGACCACCAGCCACCATTTTCCAAAGGATTTCACATACCTTAGTCATCAAATCATAACTCCTGCTCACCCTTCATATATAAAAGCTAGGTTTCTATGCAGTTACCCCTGAATCCTGAAATTCAACTCTTATAGAAAACTAAGAAGCTTTCAACCCTATCATGGGTTACTAAATATTTAACAGTGTCTAAACCTTCACATTGTAGGATTTGATCTCTTTCATAAGCTTCTGAGCATACTCAGTTAAGTGAGGCCTCTGCCTTAATGTCCCCTAACTTGCCTTCCCTCACCGCCCACCTCAACTTCAGAGCCATTCTACCTCATCACACGGGGGGATTGTGACTGTTTTACAACTTGCATTATACTAAAATTCACTCATTTCAAGTGCGTAACTGAATGATTTTTAGTAAATACAGAAATAACTTATTACTGTAAGTTAGTTTTAAAACATTTCCATCCTCTAAACTCATGCAATTTGCAGCATACAGGTAGAACAGGAAGGGATATACCAAGTGACATAAGTCAGAAGAAAAAAGAGTATCTGATGGTCTCACTTATAGAAGACATATAGGGAAACTGAATAAAGGGCCAGGAAAAAACCAAAACGTGCAGGCAAACTATGGATTTGAGGGGGGGGGAGGGGAAGGAAAGGGCAAGAACACAGGGACCATGGTGATGGTGAGGGTGCTGTGGTGGTAGGAGTTATGGGGACTACACCTGGGAGAAGAAATTAAATTTATACAGTAAAGAATAATGAGATAAGAAAACAAACATTTCCAAGTTCTCAGTCAACTCCCTTATGATCATTTCCCGTGAACACCTCACCTATCCCCTGCCCCATGCAACCATTAATCATTTTCCAACTCCATAGACTTACTTTCTGCAAAAATTATACAAGATTGTTGGTTTTTTTTAATGTTAGGAATAATTTTATAGTGGTCAAATATGTATTACATGAAATTTTATTTAGAGAGTTTAGTGGCCTTAGTATATTTACGACATTGTACAACCACTACCACTGTCCCTGTCCAGAACCTTCTTATTGTCTAAGTAACTCACACAAGCGGGGTCATGTAGTGTTTGTTTCTTCTGTGACCAGTTGATTTGACTTAGTATGAGGTGTTCAAGATTCATTAACGTAGTATGAGGCATAATTTCTTTACTTTTTAAGGCTGAATAATATTCCTCTGTATATCTATGCCACATTTTGTTTATCCATTCACCTGTGGGTGGGTAAGTGGGTTGCTTCCACCTTTTTTGCTATTGTAAATAATGCTGCTATGAAAATATGGGTATATAAACACCTATTTAAGTCCCTGCTTTCACTTCTTTTACGTATGTACCTAGACCTGGTTTTGCTGGATAACATGGCAATTCTGTTTAATTTTTTGAGGACTTGCCACACCTTTTCCACAAAAGCTGGATGACTTCACATTCCCACAAGCAATGTCAAGGGTTTCATTTTCTCCACAACTTTGCCAACACTTGTTATTTTCTTATTTAATAATAGCTATCCCAATGGGTATGAAGTAGTAAATCTTTTATTTATTTTTTCAAGATTTATTTATTTATGCACACAGAACTGGGTAGAGGCCAGAGGTGCCGGGGCAGTGAAAGGCTTCACCAGAGACAGAATGGGGAGCATAATAGGCAGATCAATGAAGTACACTACTGAGGGGAGGTGTGGGTGGCAAGAGAGGTGGCCTAGCCATATGGGTCACACCCCCCCCCACAGCCCACCCTGACCCCCCGACCCCAGAACTGGGGATAAAACTCCTGTGCAAGCAGCTGTAGCTAGCTAGTTTCCTAGTGCTGCGCTTCAACCTGTTGTGCCACCAGGGAGGGTCCAGTATCTTTTATTTTTATAATGCATTTATCAACTTGCTGTTTTATTTACTCATTTGTTTAAATATTAGATGCCTGCTTCCCCAAACTAGAGTCGTGGTTGCCTGAGGGCAAGGAGCTATGTTACCTTGTTCACTGCTGTGAGCTCCACAAGACTCTATGTTCCACACACATTAGCTGAATGACTGGAGACCTCAGGCTACCAGTTTTGCTATCCCACAACTGCCTTCCTTTTCTCTTCTCTAGGATCTACAGAAACAGGGAGACTTTCTGCTCTGACAAACCAAAGGACTATGAAGAACTGGGAAGATGTTTACAAATGAACAAGAACATTCCTCTGAACTACAGAAAAATAAAGATGTTGTCAAACTGAGACCATTAAGAGCCTCAGGAGCCTTCATGACTATTCTACTGAAGCTGTAATTATAACTGCGACTATGTTAGACTCTTTTGGAAGTTAGTGAGTTTGCTACTCACATACAGACATAAAAAAGGCAAAGGAATAAACTCAAGGCCCTCCCAGGTGGCGCAATGTTTAAAGTTAAAGCACAGCACCATGAAGCTGTCCGCAGCTACTGCAGCACGAGTTTGATTCCAGGACAGGGAGGTGACCCACATGGCTCAGCACCTCTCCTGACCAGCCCATTGCGCCATTGCGCCATTCAGCACTGTATCTCAGTGGATCTGCCTGTTCTGCTCCCCATTCTGTCTCTGGTGAATCCTCTCATGCTCCACACCTCTGGCTTGTACCCCAGTTCTTGTACACATAAATAAATGAAAAAGAATAAATTCAACAGGCTAAGAGTGAAAACTAAAAAGCTTTAACTTGAAAAACAAATTGTACAAGCCTTTTTTGCTATTACCTAATTACTCATGCTTTCTAAAAATAAGTATTTTTCAAAAAAGGCTGGCATTTGTTACTCAACTTCATGAACATTAGTTCAGGAAGCCTGAGCAAACCACAAATAAATATGTCACAGAGACTGCTTGTCGTCTGCTTGTTTTCCTTTCTTTTCACAGTGATAAAAGACCTGAAATTTAGTGGAGCCTAAGAATGTGGCCTGAAATGAAGCCTTCATTTCTCAGCTTCCTTGCCGGCTAGGCATGGCCATGTCACTAGAATTAGCCAGTGAAAAGCAAGCAATGAGTCACATGTGATTTGGTACCAATTCCTTAAAGGAAGGACATACATCCTTCTATTTCCTTTTCTTGACTGGTACATGAACATGATAGCTGGACCCTGAGCAGTTTTCTTGAATGATGAGGTAGCATGTTAAGGAGGGGAGAGCGAGGAGAGAGAAAGATAATGGGTACCTAATAATTGTGAAGCTGTCACACCCTCCTGGATTGGACACCTCCAGATTCTCTCATGTCAGAGAGAAACAAACCTCTGTAGAGCAATAGCTCTTTTGGGCCTCCCTTACTGGAAGCTGAGCTAAAAAACTCAGAAGATCTTTTCAGTAAGATCATAAGGAAAACCCAAGTCCAGGGATAAGGTCTTCATAGGTATAGATGATAAGGTAGATTGTTCCATAAAAGTAGTCTGACTAGTTGCCAACCCTGGCTTGACCAATGTGGTCAAGGAGGAGGAAGTAATCAAATCAATACTAGCAATAATGAGAATAACGAAAATTATACCACTGATGGCTTGTATTTTTCGAGCACTTAAATCTCAGGCACTGAGCTGAAGGGCTTTAGGTGTTATTTTAAAACGTAATTTAATCTTTACAGCAACCCTGAAATTTAAAGAAGATATGTCTTGGTCACACAATTTATGAATGATGGCGTGATAATCAGAATCCAAGGACGGCGGACTGTTGAGCATTCATGCTTTATCTTTCATTGCATCCTGGTGGAGCACCTATTATGCTCCCCCTGTTCCCACACAGAATAAATAATCAGTAGCAGGCCTCTCCTGCACCACACACTCTTTTACCAAGGAAAACTGTCACTGCATCCCCACTCCCACCCCATCAAAGTTTGATGTCATAACAATGCCCAGAAAACCCCCAATACATGGCAAATCAGGAATTTCTGATTTCTTTCTATTTCTTAAGCACAAAATACCTGTCAGTCAATAATTTCCTGGGATCATTTATTATAATTACAATTGAGACACAAGTAGAACCTGAAGCCAGGTTAACTGTGTTATTTGACATTTATGCCGATATCAACATTTCAAAGCTATTTGATATGATTCATTTGCTCCTAGTTCCATGCGGGGCAATAACATAATGAAACACACACCAATTCATCAGACAGTTTGTAGACAGGAGAGCATCAGTGCATGTGGGAGCCAAGTCTTACACTAAAGTGGGGGAGGGGACTATCCCATCTTTGTGTTTGTCAAATGACCTTGGTGGCAAAACCTCATCACAAATCAGTTTCACTTTGTATGAAGCTGAACTTACCAAACTTTTGATCAAGTCATTTAAGATAATAATCCTAGGCCTCATCTTCCCTAACTATACAATGGGAATAATAACAGTGACTTTCTTTCTCAGAGTGAATTCGAAGATTCAGTAAGATTATACTTGCTAATTGTTTGGCATAGTTTGTGACGTGCATTAAGAATTCAATGAGAGATAGCTACTTTAAAAAATCATAGTTCATGGGTGGCACAATCTGACTGAATGAAATTGTCCGTGAACCGAAGTGTTCAATTATCAAACAATTTTCCTACAATGAAAAAAATGAAGAAGGTACAGTTACTTCTAGGTTGACTGGAAAGATAATTCAACCTTGCTGATTTTAAATCCAGACATTTTTTTTAAATGGCTGTCTCTAAATTTAGCTTCTCTTGACTCAGCACAATTTAGGCCATTATTAACCAGCATGGGCATTTTACTAGGCCTTGTTTGATATTTAGCCTCTCTCTTTGCCCCACCCCTAACCCTGAGTTATTATTACTCTCTATTCTTAGATTGCCTTTAGTGGTGGTTTCAAGTCAAGGACATTATTCAAAGGGATTTTTCTAATCTTTTCTTTTTCCTTTTTTTATCCTAATGGGTATAAAGTTATCAGGGGTGAGCACTACCTTTGATCTTTTAATCCCCATTGGGAGACTTTATGCAAGGCGCATGCAACAAATAGCTTTGAAATGTCATTACCACGCATCTTAGACTGAAAATAACCTTAATTTTGAATCTGTGGAACTCAACTGAGTTGGAATGAATTTTCTGAAACACATCTGCTGTAAGAATTTATTCCTACAAGTATTATCTGTGTCCTTTCTAATTGTTAATGCAGAACACCCCTGGTTAGATTAATAAAAATTTCCCGAATAGTTGAAGTAAATCCAACATCTCACTATTTACCCCAAACCTAAATTCTGCCATCAGAGGAAAAAAGTAACAGCTTTCCACTATTTCCAATACCTATTTCCAGGAGAATACCCTTAAAAAAATAATGCTTACTGTGATTTTCCAAGTACATTTACTATTTGGAGGGTACACTCCAGGAAACCCTTCACTGCCAATAAATCCAGACTCTCCAGTAAGAATGCCGCCACATGTGAAAACAGGCCTGTGAAAAGAAGAGAAAAGGAAACAACCTGAAACAATCTAACATCAATTTCTGAAAGGTTTAATCTACAAATATGGATAGTTAATATTGAGTAATAAATGCCTGCACCAGTAAGATACTTGAAAGCTTGCTAGTTCTTAGAATATTTAAGCTACAGCAGAAGAAAACATTCAGTCCAGTTAGCATGTCTTCATTACAATAATACAAGAAGAATTTATCCATCCATCCATCCATCCATCCATCCATCCATCCATCCATCCATCCATCCATCCATCCATCCATCCATCCATCCATCCATCCATCCATCCGTCAGTGAGTCCTCCATGCAGTAGCAAGATGTTATAAGAAAATGGAAAATAAAAATTTTTAATAGTGGGAGTGATGAAGAAGCTGAGAGCTAGACTATATGCAGGCAGTTTTTAAAGATTAACAGCCTGTTAATAGTTAAAAAGTTTTTAATTTCCTACACTAGGAGAAAAGCCTAACTCTCCTCCCCCTTTCTGAAAATCATCAATCATTGCCAAAACCTCCCTCTGAAATGGGATTTGGAGGGGGAAGAAGAGATGCCAACCTTGCCAATCTGCGGGTTTCCCCCAGACTGAGTCCTGGGGTAGCTGGGAGGTTGGCAAAGAGTTAATTTTCGGCAAAGAGTTAACTTTCCGGGAGCCGTTCCCTGGGCGCCCAGTGCCTTGAGTTTTTCCCTAGGCTTATGTTCCCGGGCAAAGCCTTCCCGAGGGAAGAAAACAGAAGTAAAATAAATCCCCATATTTGACCCCTAGTGCTTCCCTTCGCCCCCATAAATGAAGGCGGAGAGGAGGCAGAGCTCAATTTGAGCCCCCGCCACGTGGTGCCCGGAGCAGCTGCCATTCGGCCGACGGAGCTGGAGGCGCAGGAGGGAGAGAGGTGGACCGGGGTAGCCCTGCGATTCTAGGGTCCTGGAAGCCCCCCGCGCTGGGTCATCCCGGCGCCCTAGGGAGCTAGGGAGCTAGGATGCAGAAGAAAAAGAGAGGGAGGGAGGGAGCCGAGCGGAGGACGCATTACCTCTCCTGGGGCTGCGGCCGCGAGAGCTGGGAGGCGGCGGCCAGCAGCAAGCAGAGCGGGGCCCAGGCGCCCGCACCCCTCATGGCCGGAGTAGACGCTCAGGGCTCGACCGCACCCCGGCGCGCGC
>NW_004567115.1:6252773-6264089 GCF_000260355.1 Condylura cristata | reverse complement strand
GTCACCTCCTTGGCATCCCGGGACCCACAACCCCTGTCACACCCAGCCTGCGCTTGTGATGGGGAGAAGGACGAAATGGAGACCCCGCGGAGTGGTACCCCGGTGGGTTAGGGCTCACCCGACCCACAGAACATTCAGGGTGGGGGTTCTTGATTCGCTTGGTTTTTTCTCTAGCTGCTTTTTAATAAAAAGTATTAGCGTTCACTGGTTGCTGGAAAACCTAGGGTTCCTTCTTTATTTCTGGCCTAAAACACCCAGATCGAAGGCAAGAAGTTGCATTCTGTCATATTTTAACTCCTCCCCCTGTTATCTTACTTTACACACACACACACACACACACACACACACACACACAATCTCAACAGATTCTTTTCTATGATTACCGCTGTATGAGATTAAGGATATCATTTCAGTGATTTCTTTTCTTTCTTTCTCTCTCTTTTTTTTCTTTTTTGAGAACATGTGAGTTTTTATTACTGGGCGAAAGTGCCATAATTTAATAAATGAGATTAATATGTGATCTTTTTTTCTGAAGAAAAACGCACTAAATAGACCTGTTCCCTTGCATCAACATTATATGATGGTTCTTACAAATGCATTTTCAGCAAAGTCATTTGTAAGTGTATTGCCATTAGCTATGTGAAAAACAAATGAAACAGAATGTGAATCATCAGATGTCAACAGCCCATTTTGTGCTCTGAAAATGGTGTGGTTTGCTGGTGTCTCTATTCAGAAAAAAAAATCTTTTCAAACAATTTCTTTGTGTAGTGCTGATGAACTAAGATTTACAGAGAATTTGGTTTTCTGAGAACAATTTCAAACTTGTGTAATGAAAACTTGCCTTTTTAATTATAGAAAAAATAGTTCAAGACCTTTATTTTGTTTGTTAAGTTTGTTGAGTTTTCCCATAAACAATGGATTAATAAAAGAAAAGCAAGAACAAAAAGGATCTGTTGAGATTTTCAACAATCACACCACCAAAAAGGGATATAGCTGAGTTTAAATGCCACATTTGTGTGGTTCTTTCCAAATTGCTTTCATCTTTCTAAGTACGATCAAACAAACAAAAACCTTAAGCATTAAAATAGCTCTTATCAAGATTTCATTTCTAATAAAGAGCTTACAACATAAAGAACATAAATACTCCTGGCAAAGAAATAAGTAAAAACTTACAGTAAATAATCTGACTTTTAATTGTTGGGAACCCATGAGACAATCATTAGAACTGGGATTTCTTGTGGGGTTTAGACATCTCACTATTTTTTAAAAAGTGATTTTAAAAAAAAAGCACCAACAATAACAACTTTTTGAAAATTTTCTAAAAGCACCACACCCTGTATGACATTGAAAAAAAAAAAAAGGATTACAGAATTTGGCAATGTCCTGAGACCTACACCCTCAAACCAATAAAAGTTGCTTTAAAACAGTGAAGGGGAAAATAAATGATTGTTTATTTTGCACACATTGCAAAAATATGATATCTAACAGCTTTAGATGATATTTTACTAGGAAGTCACAGTATTAAATTATAAAGTGAAAATATTACTCAACTCACATTCCGGTAATAATTGGAAGTTTTCATTGCCAGCATTCTTAGAACTAAGCTACATTTCAAAACTTAAAAATTAAAAAATAAAGTTTTAAACATGCCTACATGGCCACAATAAGCAACAATATTTTCTTTTCTTAAATTATAAACTTGTGACTGTTCACATCCTCACTTAAGAGGGAGGCTTCAACACTAGTTGTTCTGTTGTTGTTGAGACACATAGAAAGACATTGATATTACCATGTGATTTTAAACGTTAACTAAAACCCATATTATTTGCTCTTAGAACACATATTTGACTTGGAACTACAGTTCTGGCCAAAATTATAAACCTTAAATGTCCTGAGAAGCTTAATGTGTAAAAGTTGAAGTAAACCCAAATGGACTCCTCTGAAGGTGTGGAAAGGTCTGTTTCTGTGAGATCATTGTCTGGACTTTAGCAATGCAGAATTAATTTAATGGAAAGGAAGCTGCAGAACTCCAGGCAGTAAGAAAGGAGAGAGGTAGAAAGGACAAAAGTCCTGTAGGTGGACTCTTGAAAGAAAAGCCAATAGTAGGTAAAAGTGGTATTTGCTAGACAAAATGTATTACCCAGTGTCTACAGTTGTCTGGGAGATACAAAAATCAAAGTCATAGGATATGCAACTATTCCCAATGAGTTGACCACTAAGTAAATTAAATCCTGCTCACACATTACTTGCTGTAGGATATCAGCAGTGAGGTGGGCCCAGTATTTTAACATCTTTATTGGTTAGTATCTAGTCAGTTTCATCAACATTATAAACATGTGAAAAGACAATGTATATTGAATCACATTCAATCCACAGTGCAGTACTTATCTTGCTCCAGAAGCTCACAAAATGGTTGCAAGTGATGTTGAAAAGTGTGAGGGATGATTTTTTTTTTTTTTTTTGACAAATGAAGACCTGATGAGTCACTCCAGTAAAAAATGGGAGGAAAGTAAATAAGAAGGTTGCTGATCAAGTCTCTTCAAAATGGAATTACTTTCAATTAAAAATTAGTAATATTTTTAATATCTCTAAATAGTAAAGAGATGTCTATGGGGAAAAAGTGAAGAAACCTTATAAGACTTTCTTAAAAGTAATCTTCTATATTATAATACAATAAAAGTCAAAAGTGAAGGAAAGGGTATTTCTATTTTGCTAGAATGGATTTTTGTTGGGAAGGTTATGCTTATAAATCCACTTTTGGTTCATTTTTTGTTCATGATGAGAATTAGCAATAGCTGCAAACAAATGAATTTTTTAAGCATAACATAAATTTAATCTTTGAATTTTGTTTCATTTTTTTAAATAAAAATAATTCAGTATGTGCAAAAAAATATGGAGTCTGTTTTAAAAGTTTTTAAAATATTTATTTATGCATACAAAAACTGGGGTATAGGCCAGAGGTGCAGGAATGAGATGATTCACCAGGCAGAATGGGGAGCAAACAGGTAGATTTACTAAAATACACTGCTGAGGGGAAGCAGCCAGTGGAAGAGACAGCAGAGGTCTGCTGTGGCATGTGGGTCAGTTCCCTGGCCTGGAATGAACTTATGCTGCAGTGGCTGAGGAGAGCTTGATAGTGCTACCCTTTAACCCTTTTACCCGTTAGGCCCCATCCCTAATTTTTATTGAACACTTAGTATACACTAGGAACTGTGATATGTGCTTTACCACAGTGTGGCATTTAGTTCTTTCAAACATGTTTAGGTGAGAATGATTATCACCATTTACAGGTGAAGATTCTGAGATTTATAGAGATTAACCACTTATGTAAGACCTACAACATGTAAGTGAAATGCTGAGATCTGAACCTAAGTTCATTATAAAGTTCAATTTTTTTTAAATTTAAATTTATTTATTTTCTTACATCGTTTATTTTTGTACAACATCTGATTTCCCCCTCAGGTGTAATCCCCATAGTCTCCTACCACCATCACACTGGTAATCATCACCATAGGCCCTTGTGTTCTTCCCTCCCCTTTTTTGACCCCTTTCGCTCCCCCTCCCCTGTTCCTCAGATCTATGGTCATTTGCAAATTTTGTCTTTTTCCTGACCCTTCTTCAGTTTCCACTTATAAGTGAAACCATTCAGTATTTCTTTTTTTCCTCCTGGCTTATTTCACTTAGCATGATCCCTTTCAGCTCCATACAAGTTGTTGCAAGTGAATGTGTTTATCTTTTTTGATCACTTGAGTATTCCATTGTGCAATATACCTTATTTTCTTGATCAATATATTCATCTGTCTGGGGGGCAGTTAGGTTGTTTCCATATCTTAGCTGTTATACATAGAAACATAGGAGTATTTTTGTGTCCTTTGGGTAGATTCCTGGAAGTGGAATCACTGGATCATATAGTAGATCCAATTTTAGTATTTTAAGGTTCTCCACACAGCTTTCCATAGTGGTTGGACCAGTTTGCAATCCCTCTAAAATTCAAATTCTTGAGCAATTTTGGATACCAATCCATCATAGTCCCTAATAGGACCCATGAATGCCCTGTGCACATGAAGATGGCAGATGCACACAGAATGTGATCCACGTAGGATCACTGATTCCATCCATTGTTCTAGTTGGGCTATGGAAACAAGGAATGTGTAGTAAGAGAGCCCTCCCAGCTCTTTTCTACTACTGATACTTGGGGGAAGTTTCTTCACTTCTCTTTTTTCCTCTGGAAGCTTGTAAGCAAATATTTTCTTAGAAAAGGGAAGAGAGAGGCTAAGGTGAATGCTTCAGAACAATAGACTATCCATCTTCCAGATGAAGATAAACCTCAAAATATTTGAAAAAAGATGGATTAAAACCTAGGATTCTACCACATGTTATGGAAATTTAAGTGTCAGAATAGCTATCAGAATCCTAAAAAATTCTCCAGAGGGCCCTCCCTGGTGGCGCAGCGGATTAAAGCATAGCACAAAGAAGCCTTAGCCACTTTCGCATGTGTTCTATTTCCGGCTTGTGCGGAGGTGTTTCACATTTCTTGTCATACCTCTCCTGACCTGCCCACTGCTCCCCTCAGCAGTGTACTTCGTCGATCTGCCTGTTCTGTACCCCACTCTGTCTTCTGGTGAATCCTCTCACCCTCCGCATCTCTGGCTTGTACCCCAGTTCTGTACGAATAAATAAATAAATCTTAAAAAAGTTATATATATATAATTCTCCAGATATGGAACATTATGGTTAGAAGAGTATAATTAGCACCACCAAGTCAAATAAAAACACTTCAAATTTTTTTATTGATGTTTGCCTATAAGAAGGAATTGTATCAACTGTAGGTAAGATGATCTTTTTATTTATTAAATGTAGGCCTCATATTTAAATAACCTGTCTAATAACTAGGTTGATACAGTTAGCCAATTAGGTGGTTTTTATCTACTCATCTGGCTATCATCACTACTCAGTATTTAAAATCATGATTCATGACATGCCGGTGATTGTCTGCAAGAAAGACAATGAGTTAGGACCAGTTGGAGAAAAGCTAGGACCCCAAAGATGAGAGTAACACCACCGAAACTCACTACTAACCAGGATCCAGGAGTCTGTGGATGACCCTCATTTCCTGCGTGCTTTTCATTGATTCTCAAAGCCAGGGGCAAGAGTCTGGTGTTCATACCTGCTAACTGAAACTGAAGGAATGAAAATTGAAGCACTCTCTTAAGTTGTGTGGGTTTCTTTGGTAACCATCTCTTCTTTCTGTGTTTTGAGTAAAAATTTCTCTGAGTCCAAATAACAAAAATAATGAACAACCCTATACCAGAGACATTTTGCGGGAGTGGAGTGGGGAGTGAGAATAAAAATGGGGGCGGGGAGTGGGGAGGGAAGTGCACGCGATTATGGTGATGGCACACGGGTGACTTGGTGATGGGAAACCTGCGGGGCTTACAATTGAGATGGAAAAAAAATGTACAAAATGATGTAAAAATAAACTGTTATAAAATTTTAAAAAATTAAAAAATTTAAAAAAATTTCTCTGAGTACAAAGGAAATATTTGTTCATTTATAAAATCTAGAAAATGGACAGTCATCACCATTGACTTTATCACCCAAGGACAACATAATGCCACTCTAATTCCCCTTCTTTTCCAGTGTGTCTATTCTATGACAACTTTCTATCTAGGCATTTAAAGA
Organism: Condylura cristata; assembly: GCF_000260355.1. Classification (NCBI taxonomy): domain Eukaryota; kingdom Metazoa; phylum Chordata; class Mammalia; order Eulipotyphla; family Talpidae; genus Condylura; species Condylura cristata. Next base: position 6,258,407 of record NW_004567115.1, on the reverse strand, counting down.
GCCTTTTTAATTCTTAGTCTTTATTTTTGGAAAAGCTACCAATAAAGAAAATGGGTGATAATGATTTTACAGTATCAACATGACTCTAAATTAAACACAGGCTGGGAATGACTTCCTACATCTTGCTACAGGAAAATTTCCCACAGAACTGAACTGTCAAATTGTGTGACTTCACTGAGGACGAAACCACAGAGTTCAGGAAGGCCTTCCCATGGTTTGACCTGATAGGGCATGGTAGGATCTGCACCACCAGTGTAGGGGTGTGATGAGAATGAGGGTCCCAGGCCACATCCCCACCAGCACTGAGGTGCTCAAGGTTGATCTCTCAAGCGTGATGAGACAACAGTGTTGGACCAGAGCACTTATAAGGACAATACTGAAGGCCTTTGGGTGTTCAAAAAGGAAGGGGACATCACTGTCCTGGGTGATAGAATCCCACATGTTCTCCTTGCACTGGCTGAGACGATGTCAGAGGAAATAGAGAAGTTAGTGGCAGAATGTGAGGATGGTGCTGTGTGTGTGTACTCTGGATGGTGCTGTGTGTGTGTACTCTCATCCTGTGGTGTTGAATGGCTGAGGGTATAGAGGATAAGCCCGGTGTGCCCAGAGCCCCGTGCCTCCCACCCCTCCCACTGTGAGACTGTGTAGGTCACCCTGAAGCTTTCCTTATTTCTTGTCCCAGCACCATTCAGCCTGTCTCTCTTGGATAATGTTTGCTTCTAATGATCACCAAAAATAAGCTTGCTTTCTGTACTCTTAAAAAAAAAAATTCTTCCTGAGAGGAAATATAGTGGATCTTTTTCTATATTAACTCCATTCACAAGTGACTTCCTGTTTATTCCATGTTATTCTAAACTGTTCTTTGGAGAAACCATAGACAGAGCTGACAAATCTACTTCAATCCAAATATTCCTTGTTTTGCTCCTCCGGTAAAAGATTCACATTTCTAACTCATTAAATGTCTAGAATAAAAGGTTTTTATTTCAAATTTGGGCCTGCCTTATTATGTATTGCAAGATTGCTTAAAGATAGCTGCTTTTGAAGTAAATAGCTACCTTAAGGCATCCAAATAAAACGACATGTAAAGGAATTAGAACAATGAGAATGAGTCATTAAGGGCTTCTTTAGAGTTAAGTGTATATCACTGTAAGTTTTGCAATTTTTAAAAACATTTCCCTAAGAATTTGAAATTGAAGAATTAAATAATTAGAATTTAAATAAAAAATTTAAAATTAAAGAATTATATATAGTTATATAATCTAAAATATCAACAATTTTTGTGTATAACTATGACTGAACACAGTTTTAAATCCATGACATTAATAAAACTAGTTTAAATTATATGCCTTGCGTCCTTTGCCTCAGAATTCTAAGAACCATTTTTCTGCAAATGCCAATAAATTCCAACCAAAAACTTCACATTTCATAAAAAAAAACTTAATACACATTATTTCACTAAAATCATTGCAAAAGAAGATATATGTGAAAAAAATCTCACTCTATTAAATTCTGAAGAATGAAATTGTAATTAAAGTCAAAATGCTTAAATATCAACATACATTTATTATGAGTATTAAATGGTTATTAATTTTACAAATTACCAGGAGACTTTCTCCTGCTTGATAGAATTTAATAGGGTGACAGCTCTTGATGAAGTCAAGAGTCTTTTTTTTCAGAGACACTACAAATGAAGCTGCTTTCACTGAGGGACATTTGCCAGATGCTAATGGCAGAGTCTTGGTCTGGCTATGCACGACTAATTGCACAAAGGGAAGCATAGCAGCAGAAGCCTGTCTCTGTCTGGGGCTGGCTGTTGTCTCTGTTTTTGTTTTTTGTTTTTTCAATTGGTATTGTCCACTGGCAGCACCAAAGGAGATTTTTGTTTTATTTTCCTTGTGCCTATCGGTATCTCGAGGTATTATTTGTATTGAGAATTCTAGGGAAATGATAGGCATATGATACATATGTATAAGGATGTGCATTATATATGATTTTCTGCATATTATCTTATTTCTCTGTGTAGATAAGGATGCAGGTATGAACGTGAGTGTAAGTCTTGTATTTGCAGGTGTCATCCACAGACAGTGCTGGAGACAAATGAAAAAGTTTTCACTCGTTACAAGTTCCATTTTCTAAATTCTAAATGCACTATCTTCTGTTTACATGCCTTTCCCTCTAATATTACCTTTTTTTTATTCGCTAAAACATGACTAGATATTTTCATCCCAGTTTATCAAAAAATCTATCCTCCCTCCTTCCCTCTCTTCCTCTCCTTTTCCCTTCCTCTCTCCTTCCTTCCTTTCCCACTTTCATAGGCTGTCGAGTCTGCTTTATGCCACATTTTGCATTACCTCCTGGAGATAAATTGTTGGGTCATATAGACCTATTTTGGGGCCCTCCCTGATGGTGTAACGGGTTAAAGGGTAGCACTAAGTTAAAGCCACTTCTGTATGATTTCCATTCCCGCCCAGGAGGTGATCTGCATCTCTGCAGGTGATCCACATCCTCTCCTGAGCCCCCCTGCTGCTCCCCTCTGCAGTGCACTTCCTTGATCTGCCTGTTCTGCTCCCCACTCTGCCTCTGGTGAATACTCTCACTGCTCCAGCACCTCTGACCTGTACCCCAGTTCTGTATGCATAAATAAATAAATCTTAAAAAAAAAAAAACTGGGCCCTCCCTGGTGGCGCAGCAGGTTAAAGCACAGCACAAAGAAGCTTAAACCACTTCCGCATGAGTTCGATTCCTGCCTGCCCCGAGGTGATCCACATGGAGAGGCAGACCTCTCCTGACCTGCCCGCTGCTCCCCTCAGCAGTGTACTTCGACGATCTGCCTGTTCTGTACCCCACTCTGTCTCTGGTGAATCCTCTCACCCTCCGTATCTCTGACCTGTACCCTAGATCTGTACAAATGAATAAATAAATAAATCTTTGAAAAAAAAAAAAAACTTACTTTGTATCCTCACAAGATTACCTTTATGGATATATCTTCAAATGATTAATCTCATTTATTTTGTATTGTGTTGTTTTGGGTCCTCTGAGAAGCGAACACCAATATGGAATTGTATGTGCAAGTGAAATGCTTGTGGTGGGTAACAGGGAACAGGAAGCATGAGGATGTGGCTCAGTCAACAGTGAACAGCCAACATCTGTGTAAGGAAATTAAGAAAGAGAAGGGTTGGAGGTACTTCAGACTTTAATTCAGCACTGAGGGAAATCTTGGTGAGGACAATAAGGAGCTATTGCTTGATAGCTCCTGTTAGAGGAGACCTCCATTGGTAGGAATAGCTGGCTCTAGTATTCCTGCCTTGCTTAAACATTGACTGGGAGCAAACTGGGTAGAGGTGGCCTTGGCAGTTATCCTGCAACAGATCCCGACAGTTTGGAGACTGAAGACTGCCAGCTAATGACAGTCCTGACAGCAGGTCCTCTCTGGAAGGGTGAGCTCTGTGCTGTATACTGCCACGGCAGCTGGAGGGTGGAGTTTAGGATTTACATTCAGAGATAACTTTATTTTCAAGTTCTATGTATATGTGTGAGTAGAATGGTGTGGGAGAAATATTTCACTGTTGTCTCCATGTAAATAAAGACTGCAGGTCTAAAACATTGAACTTTGTATCAACTGTATGCTTCCCAGCTTTAACAGAGTTCATTATGTTGGGTGAGCAAAGCACTGGAAATCCCACTACACTGAAAGATTTTTGTGCCTGTCTGTAATGGTACCTTCTAAATATACCTGTGCCTCTAAATACCGTTTTACTCTTTCCCACAACAGAAAACCACCAGCAGCCAGGTGTAGAGTTAGATATACAGCAGCCATTTTGCAGCACCTGCTTTTAGGCTGCCCATGTCATGGTCTTTCCTGGGCCTACAGAATGACAAACATCTTTAGACAGCATCTTTCTCTTAAAATAAAATCAAAGACATACCACCTTACTCTGCCACTACTGACAAAATAATTGTAGCAGAGGCAAATAAAGACCAAGCAAAGAAAATAAGTTAAGAAAATTGAAAAACCATGTGATCAACCTAGAATGATCATGACCTAACATCTCCAGGTTGCTTTCTCATCAAAGATAGATCGAGAGCATAAGTAGCTCAAAGTATTTTAACCAATAACATCTTAGAAAAATAACTCTTCCACATCAAAATTACTAACATCAAGAACATTTTGAAACACCAAAACCGCTTGTTAACTGAACACTTTCACACAAAAAGGCCCAAAGAACTAAACAGTAAGGTTGGGTATGTCAGGAGAAGACTCCGGTGGTTGGGGTTTATTAGTTATTTCCATCTCTGCCAAACACACCAGAGGAATAGGAGAAACTTGCTTCTTGTATCCCAAAAAGGAAATATGAGAACACTAGACACAATGGGTAACTAAGAAGATGATCAGTAGAGCTTTTCTATTTTTTTTTCTTAAAGTTGGACCTCTACTTATCCAAAATACTAGTCCATTATGTTAATTAATTTTGAAACATACTGTGACTACTTTAATGTTCTAAGAAACAGTAATTTGGTATACTTACTATCATTTAGCTAATTATCTGTATTTGTGCAGACTAATGTAAAAGCCACCAGTTACATGTCACTTTAAAAATTTAATTTATAGTAATTAGGATGAAATGAAGCTTAAAATTTTAGTTTCTCATTTGCACTAGTCACATTTCCAGTGATCAGTAGTGACAGCTCTTGGACAGTGCCCAGCTAGATGACTGATAGATTTTAAACTCCATTAGCTTGGTAACCTGGATGCTCAAAGAGCTTCTCATATGCAAGTGGTTAAATAAACATTGCATTAACCCATCTTTGCTGTGAGAACTCTCCACCCTGCCTTCCTCCTTTTCCTTTTTTGTTTATTCTGTTCTCTGAGGGAAAATCAAATTAGCCTTCTAAACATCCTCAACAGGTTAAGCCTGCCCCTCCCAACTTGACATTTAAAACCCAAAGGAAAAGACAGAGGTTAGCGGAGTTAGAATTTCAAAGTTGTAATCAACAGAAGATCTGTACCGTTTCTCTTCCATGCAAACTTTCTGTTTAAGTTATATTTTAATATTAAATAGCATCATTGGGAGTAGAGTTGGGGAAGTGAGGAACAGTCTCTGGAGGGAGGAAAGATAGAGACCAGGGAGAGGAGTAGGAGAGATGGTGCCTGGCCTTCCCCAGGGGCCTTTGTTTAGCGCAAATGTATTTACAGACAGAGCTAGGTGTAATAAAACGGAACTTCTGCTATTCCTGTACAGCTAAAATGAAATCAGCTCTCTTGTTCTAGATTATAGAAAACCTCTTCTTGCTTTTGGACTCAAGTTCCATCACTTCCAGAGTGTCTTAGTTTATTTTGGATAATTCAATAATCACGGTCACGTCCCTGCTGTTCTTCCACCCACTGTGTGAATTCATTCATTCACTCATCCATCAGATATTTATTGAGCTCTTACTCTGTATTGTTAAAATATTGGAATATTGCGGCCCTCCCTGGTGGCGCAGCGGGTTAAAGCACAGCACTGAGAATCTGGGGCCGCTTCGGCATGAGTTCGATTCCCGCCTGCCCGGGAGGTGACCACATGGCGTGGCAAACCTCTCCTGACCCGCCCGCTGCTCCCCTCAGCAGTGCCCTTCGTCGATCTGCCTGTTCTG
>NW_004567115.1:6227377-6252316 GCF_000260355.1 Condylura cristata | reverse complement strand
GTCTAGGCGTTTCTTGGACTCTTACAGTATTAGGAACTAGGAATGGGGGTATGGTGGTAAATGAGACAAAATTCTTTCTCTTGTGCAGCATATGTTCTAGAGGGGAGATGGGCAATAAGAAAGCAGAGTTGATCTTGAACAAGAAAGATTTGAACAGTATAGGTCCATTTATTTGCAGATTTTATTATAAACAGATGATATAAAATTTTGGGTATAGATAAATACAGTATTATAAATGCATTTTCTTTTCTTTATGATTTCCTTAATAGCATTTTTTTCTCCTAGCTTATTTTATTGCAAGAATACAGTATGTCATACAAATAACATACAAAATATGTGTGAATCAATTGCATTTGTTATTGGTACGTGATGTCATCTTTTGAGTTCGGGTTTCTTGGGTTCACTCTGGGAAAGGTTTCATCAGAGCTCCCCTTTCAGCAGCACACGGCGAGATTCTTCATGAGACAGAGACTCAGTTATATTTAAAGAGGAAGTTTATTAGAAAGAAACTTGGTTAGGTGCAAGTGGGCAGGAAGAGCTGCCCTGAAAGGGACAGGTTTGCAGGGAAAGAGGCCTGCATGGTCGCAGGCAGGCAGTCCTAGGAAGAGGCCTCCCCTGAGGGAGGTCAGTACAATGAGGTCACAGTATGGTGCAGGTCACTGGCAGGCAGGAGGCTGCTGCCTGCAGAGGGAGAAGGTGGAAAGAAGCACCTGCATAGGCACAGGTGGGCAGTGGAGCGGCTGCCTATGCTGGTGGAGAGACTGCCCTGATATAGACAGCTTCTCTTTGAAAGGGGCGCACTCCTTGTGAGCCCAGGTTTGTTGACTTTGAATAGAATCTGAGAGGTCGAGATTCTCTAGTGAGCTTCATCTCCATCTCCATGTCCTTGGCTTTACCTGGGCGCCAGGCATCCTGGCTTTGGTGCCCTCATGTTATAGCTGTGTCAACTGCTGCATTTGCCCCTTTCACCCATCCCTTTGTGTGACTCAGTCTTTTGATGCCTCTCCTGCATTCTTCCCTCCATCAGCAAGGCTGCTAGCTAAAAGAAGACTATTGTAGTTGAGGCTTGTGGGAGCCAAAAATTACACAAATTTTTGACTGAACTGACAGCACCCATAGCCCTACACATTGCTCAAGGATCAACTGTACATGATCAATAACAATGTGGTAAATGCTCTACAGAGAAGCAAACCTGTATTGTGATAGGCCTTGAGTGAGCAGGGAATCTTCATTGTCAGTTTTTAAGCTGGGAACTGAATATTAAAGAAAGACCTTCCCTTAAGAAAGGAAAAGGAACATTCAGCTGGAGAACAGCGAGCACAAAGTCTCTCAGATGAGAAAGATCTCAGGCTTCTATAATTGATAGAGTTTGACGCTTCCCAGCTTTGGCAAGAAGCATGAGCATCTCCTCCCTGGTGCAGGCAAGGCACTGTACCAGGGAGGAACTTGGGTGACCAGGAAAACTTAGGAAAGGGAATATTAATATTATTTTAGATTTTCACAGCACCACAGTAAACATTCTTTGATAAACATTGATAGCATTGCCCACTTACAGCTTACCTCTTTACATGTCTTGCCTTGCTTATGTTTAGCTTTCAGTAGAAAACAGAAATGGCATTAGGGAAAATGCACAGCTTGATATAGCACAACTTGGAGGAAGTGACATGTGGCTCTTTTTCTTGATGCAAACATTTTCTTTCTTGTAAGACCACACTAGCCAGCTGTCACTCTTGCTTTAGTTGAGTGCCTAAACAAAACAATACATATTTCAAAGTTGTCACAGAACTTATCTATGTCAATGTGAGTTTTAAAACAATGTACAAATAAATAAATGTAATGTTCTTGCTATATTCTTTCAATTGTTATTTATTCCTTGAGTCTGCCCATCCAAGCCTCCACTAGGTGGGTAGATCTAGTGGATGTAGATGGGCCTCTACATGGATCTCCTTTTCCATTCACCTTCTCTGACTCCAATAATACTCACTTACCTCCTTGGAGTCCCAAAAGCTCCTTTCCCATTTTGCACAGTTTAGTACTTTATGATGTGCTAAACCTACTGATCCATTGTGGTCTTGTAATGGTGCCAAGAATTAGACAGTGTAGATATTATTCTTATTTTGCTTAAACCAGTTGGTCTCAGGTTTCTGTTACAGAGAACTGAAGTGGCAGAATACTCAAGATATCAGAATTTTCAAATAACCTTAAGTAAAAAGATACAGGCCCTCCCTGGTGGCGCAGCGGTTTAAAGCACTGCCCTGAGAAGCAGGAGCCACTTCCGCATGAGTTCGATCCCTTGCCTGCCCTCGAGGTGACCACATGGCGCGGCAAACCTCTCCTGACCAGCTCGCTGCTCCCCTCAGCAGTGTACTTCGTCGATCTGCCTGTTCTGCTCCCTACTCTGTCTCTGGTGAAGCCTCTCATGGCCCCTGAACCTCTGGCCTGTACCCCAGTTCTGTATGTACAAATAAAAAATAAAATCTTAAAAAAAAAAAAAAGACAAGATACAGTGACTCTCATAATTGAAAAGTCCAAAGACAAGATTTGGGCTCCAGTGGTATCACTCTCATCTTTGTTCTCCTTGATTTAGTTCAGTTTCCAAGTACTTCTGCTCTTTGAGATTACAGGATACCTCCAGAAGCAGACCTCATTCAAGTCTACTAGAAGGGAATAATCACTCATTTTCTAGAATTCCCAACAAAAACCAAGTTGAATTTTATTGACCTTGTTTGGATCATGCATCCACTCCCCAAAACAATTAATGATCAAAAGAAAAGTCATCTTCCTGCTGATTGGAGAGGTAGTTATCTCCCTATATCTTGGGCCATTCAACCCCACCATAATTTTAGAAAATGAGAAAGGAAGAATTTTTGATTTCCCTGAGGGAAGTTGTGCTATGGTTACTATGAGGGAGAATGGAAGCTGAATAATAAAATAATATGTCAATTACACAAGTAGTGGCAGGAGGCAGATGGGAGGGGGAAACGTGGTCACAACAGTATAAAAATAGAACTGCTCTGACTTTATCTCCATCTTCCTATGCAGACTCCAAACCCTCAGCTTCCCCCATTCTTTTGTGGGACTCCCTGGAGATTTTAGTGAGAATCTTTTTTTTTTTTTAAGATTTATTTATTTATTCATATGGAACTTGGGTACAGGCCAGAGATGTGGAGGGTGAGAGGATTCACCAGAGACAGAGTGGGGAGCAAAACAGGCAGATCGACGAAGTACACTGCTGAGGGGAGCAGCGGGCGGGTCAGGAAAGGTCTGCCAAACCATGTGGATCTATATGGATCTCCTCCGGGGCAGTCGGAAATCAAACTCATGCGGAAGTGGCTTTAGCTTCTTAGTGCTGTGCTTTAACCCGCTGCACCACCAGGGAGGGCCTTAGTGAGAATCTTATGTGAACTTGTGAAAAAGTACTATGGGGCAGTACCCAGGACTTTTTTTTTTTTTTAATAACAGTTTATTTTTACATCATTTTGTACATCATTTATTTTGTACATTTATTTTGTACATCATTTTCCATCTCAATTGTAATCCCCGCGGGTTTCCCATCACCAAGTCACCCGAGTGCCATCACCTTATATAATCCCATGCACTTCCCTCCCCACCCCCAACCCCCCGTTTTTGATCCCATTCCCCACTCTACCCCCACAAAATGTCTCTGGTATATGGTTGTTCATTATTCTTGTTATTTTCTCGCCTGATCCATTATACTCCTGCTATGAGTGAAACCATCCGGTATTTTTCTTTCTCTTTCTGGCTTATCTCACTAAGCATGATCTTTTCCAGCTCCATCCAAGTTGCTGCAAAAGACATGTGTTTCTCTTTTTTGGTTGCTAAGTAATATTCCATTGTATATATGTACCACATCTTTATAATCCAGTCATCTACTATTGGGCATTTGGGCTGCTTCAATGTTTTTCCAATTGTAAATAAAGCAGCAATAAACATAGGGGTGCAGGTATCTTTTTCAATCAGTGTTTTTGTGTCTTTTAAGTACCCAGGACTTTTAACTCTACTTCCTTTTCTGTGACATATCTGATGTTTCCATGGCTGTCCAGGTCAAGGTATCCAACCAAAGCCCAGTGCTATTGCTACAGTCTCTAATACCCTCCAAAGGCAGCCAAGACACTATGCATGTTGCTGAAAAACAAACTTTTTAAAAAATGGTGTCTTCTCCCATTTCTCCAACAGGTACTCCTGTGAAGGTAATACCCTTCTTTCCCATTTCTGCCATCACCCTTACTTGACAACTGGAAGTCCGATTAAGTGTGTCCAGCCAATAAGTAAGCCAGGGCCTGGCTCTAGGCATACAGTTTGTGTTGTTAAGCCAAGGGAAGTCATGGCATCATGGAGTCATGCAGGAAAATTACTGAATGCAATGTTGTACTTATCTAGTTCAGAGAGAAATTGATGGAGACAGAGGGACAGACAGCTGAGGAGCATTAAGGTGAAGAGATGGACTTGATCTTGAGTTGATTACTTGATCAATAGCCCACAGCTGTTCTCCAAGAGCCCCTGACCTGAGAGGCATGGTATTCAAAAAAAGAATTTTGCTTTTTTGGCTACAGTGATGTTAGCCACAGATCCTTGTTTTAATCATTTACTTTCTTTCAGTCTTCTAACACTCTAAGTCTCCTAAGGGGCTGGGTTGGTCACCAGTCTATAGGACAGACTCTAGTAGGAGTCTCTCTACTGAAAACCATGCATTTCCTTCATGCTTATTATTCATTGAAGCAAACACTACCTTGAGGTAAGATGTTTGCTTAACCTCTGATGTAGTTTCAGTACCAAGCAGTGCCTGACTTTTAGTAATTATTCAATAGGTTTGTTTTTAATCACGGGGTGGCATTTGTCTAGGAAATTTCCAATAGACAAGACTTTCTCCAAAGACAGCCTTTCTCCAAAGACTGCACCAGTAGTTAATCTATACAGGAGTTAAAAGATCAGTTCCAGCTTGGGAAGCTTCTAAAATCCATTCCAGTTCCCACAGAAGATGAAGTTCAGCTAAGTCTCTGTTGTATCTGCATTGTAATTCAATCTCTCCCTCTGTGCAGTCTTGCTTTCCTCTTTTCTTAATAGTTATTACACATTACACCCTTCAGTGAACCAACAGTATGAAAATATCTATCTCAGAGTTTATTTCCATGGAATTTGACCCAAGGCTAATGGAATGTGTTATTCACTCTGTCTTGTGGCTCTTACCTCAACTGTACTCTCTATTGACTGGTTCTTTTTGTGGAGCCATTTGAGGTGACATGGTAGCTGGATGGTCCAAATTGTGTTGTTGATGCTTCAAAAGTCTTTGCTATCCTCACTGAGACCTTGAAAGTTCAGGAAGAGGCCACGTTTGGTAACAGCTGCTCTCACTGAAGCGGGGACGTGGTTTAGCATTGTGGGCCAGAGATGACTTTCTTACTCTAGCACCTTAGTGCAAATGCCTGCCCTTATAGGAATAATAGCTCAACACACAGAGAAGGATGTTCCTTGCCTTTAAGAGTCTCTCAGGAGCTCCACCCTCTCTTTGTACCCCTTCTCCCTCCTCCCTACTAACCCTCTTGGCTCATGTCAACTGGCAATGCTGGCACCAATGTTCCCCCAAATAACCAAAAGTATCTTAGCCATTAGTTCTTCTCCTTCCTGCAAAGTGAATTATCTTAGAACTCATTGGCTCGTTCCTCCCACCTGCCTATTGTCAGGACCACATTATATACTTCTGAACCACAAAATATGTCTATTTTCTCCCCTGAGCTCTTCTGTCAATTTGCCTGACTTGCTGCTCCTTCACTTCTCTGCAGGAACCACCAAGCTCTGAGAAAAGGAAATGTGTTGGGACAGGGAGGGAGGAGGGTTGGTGGAAGGGAGAGGAGCAGCAGCTTAGAGAGACACAATCCAGATAACATCTTGTTGTATGCAGTAGAGGAGTTAAGAAGCCCGATCAACCCCACTTCCTTACTCACCAGTGTATAAATGAAGATATTTTATTATGCTACTAAGGGAATTAAGCAAGGTAATGCATGTAAAGCACAAAGTAAACATTGAGATTGGCTTGGAGCAGTGCTCAGTAAGTGGCATTTGTGTCTGTGAGTAGGTTTTGTTCTCTCAATTCTGAACCCATGTCATGTGCTGCTTTGTGGTGCTGGATGTAGCACTCTGTAGAGACCACATTTCTGATTTTCTGGCTTCTTCCTTGGGCGTTGCCAAGGAAGAAGCCAGAGAGGGGAAGGGGGGCGGGGCTTAGATCTCCTTTTTGTTCTAGGGTTTGGCACATCAGTTTCACTTATTGATCCCAGCAGAGGCTGTTTCTTCCGGGCACATCTTCTGGACCCAGTTTGCAGCTTTCCGTTTTCTTGCAGGACAGCTTCATTGCATCCCTATTAGAGATTCAGGCACCTACCCACATATCTCAGTGTTCCCTCCAGTTTCTTCTTCTCTTACTCTTTGGTGGGGAGGGCATGTCGTTGTGTCCCATAGTTGCAAATTTTTCCATCCCTAGTGTCCTTGTTTTTACTTTTTCAGACACCTAGTTAAAACTTTATATCTAAAAGTCTTTTATATTAAAATTTTATAGTCAGAAAACATTTCAGTCTCCTAACTGGACCCTCATGGATACCATTATCCATCTCATTATTTTATAAATGAGAAAAGAGGAGGCTCAGTTTGGTTAAGGAATTTTCAACGGTCACAGATTGGTACCTTAGGATTTGAATCTAGGTCCAAATGCCACAATTAAGCCAGCACACGATATATATGTACACTAAATAGTATATAATCTAGCTTAGATAAATGACCTACTTCTGTTACAGGGCAGGGAGAGAGGCACCACTGAACCCCCAAACCTGCCTGCTCTAAATAGATTCTGCCATTTGCCGCATCAAGACAAAACATATAAGACTTTAATGAAAAGGGACTTTAATACAGTGAGTATACAATACAGAAGACAAAGAATATAATTTCTAAATAAAACTTCAAATCAGAATTTTTTTTCTTTCACATGTACTAATGGACTATTTTCCATTTAATGATCATTATATCCAACATTCATGGACCATGTTGGTGACTGAGTGCACCCTAAAATCTGTGCCACCATAGATATGGTGGTATGAAAATCAAAAGGGGGGAATTATAACAGATACAGGTTTCATGGACTCCGCCTCCACTCCAGTTACTGGAACTACAGATCCCATCAATGTCAATGAGAACACGCTGGGACGTGAGGGCGGAGCTGAGCAGTCAGGTTAGGATAAAACTGGACAAGTGGGCTCTGGGGCTCTCTTGGCCTGGTGGTTCATGGCTGGTCATTTGGCTCTCGATCAGTTTTCAGCGTGCTATTGGAGTCCAGGTCAGCAGAATTGGTAGGACATTCTAGTTAACTTGTATTTCTTCTTTTTTTTTTTCTTCCCTAGGTTGTTCCTTTACCTTTCTCCTTGTAAATAAACCCATTATCGAACCTTTTTGTGTATGTCCGCAGTATGATTAAATCTTAAGCGTGAGAGTGAGGACTCACAGATAGGCAACCCAATTCACATTGGGGTGCCCTATAACACTCCCACTCTATCTGGCTTCATTTCCTCAGGGGTATGACAGGATGCATCCCACCCATGATCCTGGGGCCTGAACCTACAGGGTACAGCAGACCTTTCCTGTGTTGTCTGCTGCTCCCCTCAGCTGTGTATTTCATCAGTCTGCCTGTTCTGCTGCCCACTCTATCTCTGGTGAATCCTCTTACCTCCTCTGCACCTCTGGCTTGTACCCCAGTTCTGTATGCATAAGTAAATAAATCTTAAAAAAAAAAAAAAAAAGAAAAGAACTTTAACCAACTTCTGAAATTTTCATTAAGTAGAAAGGAATAAATAGTAAATCACTGATAAAATGTCTAGATAGTAGTGAATCTAAAAGGATTTGCTAAGGGTTAGAAACTATCCTACCCCAGACTTTTTTTTTAAAGATTTATTTATTTATGCATACAGAACTGGGGTATAGGCCAGAGGTTCAGGGGCAGTGAGAGGATTCACCAGAGGCAGAGTGGGGAGCAGAACAGACAGACTGATGAAGTACACTGCTGAGGGGAGCGGCGGGTGGGTCAGAAGAGTTCTTCCGCGCCATGTGGATCACCTCCCGGGCAGGGGATTGAACTCATACTGAAGTGGCTATAGCTTCTTAGTGCTGCGCCACCAGGGAGGGTCCCTGCCCCAGACTTATGGAAGGGGAAAAAACCCTCAAACACAGGCATTTAAATTTCACTTTTATTTTCAAAAATGTTCCAAGGAGCACTTTTTGATGGAAGATAGGTGGTCAGAAAGAAGAAAAGGAGTTCTACTAAAAAGGAAATCTTTCATGTCAAAGAAGGATGGACTGCTCATCTTTAAAAGATGAGAAACCAGCATGGTAATAAGACTATTTGGGGAAAAGGCACAATGATATTACTGGGAATTTGGCCAAAGTAAAGACTATTTCTGACTTTGTTCATAATATTCCTGGAACTCAATGTCTTAACAATGCCTTTTTTTTTCTTAATAGGAAAAGAGCCCATAGTCCATTAGCAGAAATTGAGTTATATTTAATTTTAATTTTATAATAATGAATATCTGATTAGAAATGTAACCCAAAGGAAGACAAGTGAATTGTTAAATAATCACTGTCAAGAAATAATGAGTAATGTTATCAGATGAATGAAAAAAGACCTACTACAACGTGTTTGTGAATACAGAAAATCCATTCCAACTCTGATTCATTACCTAGGAATGAGGATAGGGTTCTCTTTCCACAGTGATAAGTTGTTGTGCTTGATGTTCCTTTGCTAGAAAAACCAAATCATGTAAGCAAAGAGTTATTTTTTATATATTTGAAGAACTAAAGCCACCTAATTTGTTTCACCAAGAAAGAACCTCCCTAAGCAACTCACTGACAAATATCATTTTTGTAAGAAATTGCATTTTAGAATCATGCCATGGAATTGATCATTCAGAATTTATTAAATATTAAATGTTGCCAAATAAAATCCAAGAAAGTGAGTATTAAGCAGCTTCTGTACTGCATATATTACAATAACTTGCTTTTTCATTGGTTATATTTTACCTGGCTGTTTCTGTGAGGTCCTTTTTATTTATGCCGTTAGCTCATGACTAGGTCTAAAAGAGGAAAAATGACAGAATCTACTGACTTTTTACTGTCTATAAAGTTTTTAATAGAAGTAGTACGTTTTATAATTTTTGTGCGACTGTTAACAAGAAAACTATTAGAAAATTATTATAATTTTCTAAGATTATTTTCCCCATTCTTCAAGTCAGCCGTGAAAGAAGTTAGCCATGTCAGTGGAATGTCAGTTGGATAAGATCATATGTTCCAAAGCCAACAGAACTGAATCTTGGTTCAGCTATCCACTAGCTATGTGACCTTGGGCAGATTATTTAGCTTCTCTGAGCTTTAATTTTTTTTTCATTTATAAAATGGGGAGATTAGGCCCTCCATAGTGGCGCAGCGGGTTAAAGCACTGCACTAAGAAGCTTAAACCACTTCCGCATGAGTTCGATCCCCGCCTGCCCCGGAGGTGACCACATGGTGTGGCAGACCTCTCCTGACCCGCCCGCTGCTCCCCTCAGCAGTGTACTTCGTCGTTCTGCCTGTTCTGCTCCCCACTCTGTCTCTGGTGAATCCTCTCACCCTCCGCATCTCTGGCCTGTACCCCAGTTCTGTATGAATAAATAAATCTTTAAAAAAAATGGGGAGATTATAATAAACACTTGATATAATTGAAGCATAGATTAGAGTACAGGAGTCCTTTTTGATCGCTGGGCAATATGTTTCAAGACTCCCAGTAGACACCTGAAACTGAAGAGATGATAGGATCCTCTGTATCTGTGAGTTACGAATCCTTGGATTCAATGAAACATGTGAAGCCCACGCTATGTAGAACAATGGTAGCATCTGTACTAAATCAGTACGAAATTTTTCCATATCATTATTTCCTAAACAATATACTCTATGACAATTATTTGAATAGCATTTACACTGTATTGAATATTGTAAGTAACCTAAAGATGACTTAAAATACATAGAGAGATATGTGATGCTTATATGCAAATACTGCATCTTTTTATATAAGGGTCTTAAGCATCCTCAGATTTTGGTATCTGTGGGCCTCCCGGAACCAACCTCTTTCAGAAATTGAAGATGAATGTGTAAACTAAGTTTTTTTTTATATGTTTTTTCAAAATATGTGTAACCTTTATATACATAACTATGACAAAGTCTAATTTATAAATCAGACACAGTAAAAGTCTAACAGTAACTAATAACAAAATAGAATAATTAAAATAAAAATCATAATAGACGCTTCCATGAATATGGTGTCCCTCAAAATAAGTTACTGTATGTAATGTTTTCAGACCACAGAACACCACAGGTAGCTAAAACTGAAAAAAATAGAACTGAGGATAAGTGGGAGGCAAGCATATAAGCTTTGCACTTAGTTTCTTCCTAGTGATTTCCTAATTAGTGAAAATGCAACACAGCAGAGCATTGAGAGGGACCTCTTGCTAGAGCATCAAGTGTGTATGGTAAAGAAACTGTCCCATGATGTTCATTTGGATGTATTCATTCACATTTATTCAACTCTTACTGCACAGAAAGAACATAGTGCTAATCAAACTAAAAGCCCAGCATTCAAGAATTTACAATCAAAAGGAGCATAAGAGCATACCCAAATAATTTAGCATGAGTATAAGGAGGCCAGCATTGATCTCTGGAGATTCACAGGAAAGAGCTGTGTCCTTCAACGAGCCAGAAGTGGTGATGCAGGAGCTTAGGGCTGTAGTGAGGGAGGTGACAGGGCCATTTGAGAAAGCAATATAAACAATTTAAACCAAGGAAAGGAGATGATCTGGGGAACAGTGACTGATCAGTTTGGCTGAAACACAAGATGATGATAGGAGAATAGTAGGAAATAAAGATGGTGGAACCAAACTTTAGAGGATAGTAGGTAGATTAGGGAGCTTGTCTGCTTGGTTTTGAATTAGGGCACAATGAGGAACCACTGGTGACGTGCAAACACACAGCAGTCTCTTGCTTTCTTCATACCTACCTGCTAAGTCCAATATTTGTCTTTTCTCTTTTATTTCTCCTTCCTGAGAACATTGCCTAGATATTTTGTCAGAAATTTATTCTTTTTTTTTTTTACATTTCTTTTTTTTTTTTAACAGTTTATTTTTACATCATTTTGTGCCTTTTCCATCTCAGTTGTAATCCCTGTGGGCTTCCCATCACCAAGTCACCCAAGTGCCATCACCATACTCCCATGCACTTCCCTCCCTACCCCCCCACCCCCGTTTTTGATCCCATTCCCCACTCCACCCTCACAAAATGTCTCTGGTATATGGCTGTTCATTATTCTTATTATTTTCTCGCCTGGTGCATTATACTCCTGCTATGAGCGAAAACATCCGGTATTTTTCTTTCTCTTTCTGGCTTATCTCACTAAGCATGATCTTTTCCAGCTCCATCCAAGTTGCTGCAAAAGACATGTGTTTCTCTTTTTTGGTTGCTAAGTAATATTCCATTGTATATATGTACCACATCGTTATAATCCAGTCATCTACTATTGGGCATTTGGGCTGCTTCAATGTTTTTCCAATTGTAAATAAAGCAGCAATAAACATGGGGGTGCAGGTGTCTTTTTGAATCTGTGTTTTTGTGTCTTTTGGGTAGATACCGAGGAGTGGGATTGCTGGGTCATAGGGAAGCTCCATGTTAAGCAGTTTGAGGAACCTCCAAAAAGTTTTCCATAGTGGTTGTACTAGTTTGCATTCCCACCAGCAGTGCAGGAGAGTTCCTTTTTCTCCACATCCTCGCCAACATTTGTTGTTGCTAGTTGTTTGAAGATGTGCTATTCTCACTGGGATGAGGTGGTATCTCATTGTGGTTTTAATTTGCATCTCCATTACGAGTGATGTTGAACATTTTTTCATATGCCTGTTGGCCATCTGCATTTTCTCTTTGGAGAAGTGTCTTTTTAGCTCTACTGCCCATTTTTTGATGGGGTTGTTTATTTTTGTTGAGTTTCATCAGTTCTCCGTATATTTTTGTGATCAGTCCTTTATCACTACTTTTGTTTCAGAAAATGTTTTCCCAATTAGTGGGCTGTCTGTTTGTTTTTTGTAATGTTTCTTTTGCAGTACAGAAGCTCTTTAACTTGATACAGTCCCATCTATTTATCCTTGCCTTCACTATTGTGGCATTGGGTGCTCTATCTTTAGAAATTTAGATATTCTTAACTGCCTGCAATCTGGCTTCTCTGCCATCATCCTATCTGGGAACTGCCTTATCAATCACACCATTACTTTACTTCTTACTTCTGGCCAAGGTTTATCTCTTCTATGCCCATTCCTTAAAACCATCTCTCTCTCTTCACTTCTATTGTTATCTACTGTTATTGTCTTACAAGATGCTAGTCCTAAGTGATATTCCTTATCTTGTTCCTCTATTTATTCTTCACATGCAATCAGACTTTCTTTGGGGAAATGCAAATATTGTCTCCTTTCAGCGGTATGTGTTACTCTCAGGGGTAACATGCAGATTTGTCACTGCTTTTGGCCCATCAAAATTTACAGGATCCATCCTGAAATGGTGAGTGGATTTTTTTCTTCTCCTCTTTCTCTCTCTCTCTTTTTTTTTCCTTAAAAAATATATAACAGATTATTTTTACATCATTTTGTGCCTTTTCCATCTCAGTTGTAATCCCTGTGGGCTTCCCATCACCAAATCACCCATGTGCCATCACCATAGTCCAGTGCACTCACTCCCCCCATTTTTTATCCCATTCCCCACTCCACCCCTGTAAAGTGTCTCTGTATATAGTTGTTCATTATTATTATTATTATTGTTTTCTCCCCTGCTATGAGTGAAACCATCTGGTATTTTTCCTTTTCTCTCTGGCTTATCTCACTAAGCATGAGCCCTTCCAGCTCCATCCATGTTGCTGCAAAAGGCATGTGTTTATCTTTTTTTATTGCTGAGTAATATTCGATTGTTTATATGCACTACATCTTTTTAATCCAGTCATCTACTTTTGGGCATTTGGGTTGATCCTATGTCTTTCCTATTGTAAATAAAGCAGCAATAAAAAATGGGGGTGCAGGTGTCTTTTTGAATCAGTGTTTTTGTGTCCTTTGGGTAGGTAGTGGTGAGTGGGTTTTATCCCAAGACTGAGAGTATATTTTGGGCTTCTAAGGTTTCACTTGAACAAAGAGACTTTTTACTAAAAATACTCTTAGAGGCTAGGCCCACTACAGGGTCCATACAACCTGGATTCTGCTTGCCTTCTCACTCTTCTCTGTCCTCCAGGTTTCCTGAATGTCTTGCAGCTCCTGTGATGTGCCAGGTTTCCTCTGTATCCAGCTTGTGCCCCTGCTTCCTCTGTATGAAGCACTTTTCTTCCCTTCTGTATCTGGCATGTCTTACTTGTTTTTATGAGCTTTCTTGGTCGTTCTTCCAGGGAGTCTTCCCAGACTTTCATGTCTAAGTAGGGGTCCTGAACATGTGCCCCCACAGTCATTTTTCTTCCCATCCCATTTGTACCCTGTACTTCGGTTGTCAAGTCATTTGTTTGGTTCTACATCCAGACCATATTCCTGGTGTGGAAAGGACCACATCTCTC
Source organism: Condylura cristata (assembly GCF_000260355.1). NCBI lineage: Eukaryota > Metazoa > Chordata > Mammalia > Eulipotyphla > Talpidae > Condylura > Condylura cristata. The sequence continues at coordinate 6,238,659 of NW_004567115.1, read as the reverse complement.
TTCCTCAGGGGTGGGGTCCTATTCATGGTGGTGGTATAGCCAGTGTGTGACACAAAGTGGATAGTCAGCAATATGTGTTGAAAGAATGAACTCAACAGAATAAAATATTAATAAAATTAGATTTCAAAATAATACTATAATAAAAGATGAATTAGAAATGACAGTCCTTAAGTATTATAATCCATTCATTCAATTATTATTTAAGTGAAGGTTCTATTCTATCAAGTGTCAGACATAGGGTACAGAAACCAATTATAGAAAAAAAACACAGAAATATGGAGGCATGTTTATTATGCAATCTAATATAAAGTAGGTAAGTAAGTAAACTAGAACACAAAATTGCATGTGCAATATAATTACAACTCTATAAAATATGTAGGAGGCAGCCAAGTATTGTGCATTGACTTTTAAGGATTTCTATTTTTAATTAAAGGCTCTTTGTTCCAGTGAAATCTGAGAAGCCCAAAATAAAAAGCAGGGGAAAAAAGCAGAGGTTTTCTGTTTGATATCCATGTGGGGTCCACGCTGCTCTTTCTCTTCTCTTCACTCTGCTCCATACCAGCATCACCACACCCAAGTCGCAAAGCCACTACTGTGGTATGTTCAGAAAGGATTATTTGAATATTCCCAGAATAAACTTCTGGTTAAACATTGCTATTTAAAAACATGCATTTTTCTTTGATCAAAAAAACCAAAAAGGGGGCTCTCCCTGGTGGTGCAGCGGGTTAAAGCACAGCACAAAGAAGCTTAAGCCACTTCCACATGAGTTTGATCCCAGCCTGCCCCAGAAGTGACCACATGGCACGGCAGACCTCTCCTGACCCGCCTGCTGCTCCCCTCAGCAGTGTACTTCGTCCATCTGCCTGGTCTGCTCCCCGCTCTGTCTCTGGTGAATCCTCTCACCCTCTGCATCTCTGGCCTGTACCCCAGTTCTGTACGAATAAATAAATAAATCTTAAACAAACAAACAAAAAAACCCCAAAAAGGTCTAAGTCCACAAAGGCCAAAGGAATGGGTGAAGAGTCAATGTCAACTCATGTTTGGAACCAGGACAGAGATGTGGTGACTAACCCAGCAGAGCTGAGAAAACTGAAACCTGGGTGTACGCAAATGGGTAACTGTTTTAAAGAAGTTTGCTTGTGGCTCATCACCCCAGAAAGTCCCTGGAATTAGAGGAACAGATTTTTCTGAAAGAGGAATTAGAATCAGAGTAATAAGCAGGAGGTTTATGAAAACCTTTTAAAGAAGCAGTCAGAACCCCCAGATTCCTTCCCTGTCACTCAACAGTCAAGTTATAACTAGATCTCAGTGCCCAGCCACCAAGAGCAAGATGGGTTTTTTTTGGGGAATGCGCAGCCCAATGCCTGTGGACATTCTCTCCCTCCTGTCCCTAGCTGGCCAGCACTGGCTATGGCTCCCTGGAGCCATCAGGCCCACCAGCTTGCAGAGAGCACTAGGATTTTTGCCCCTTTTATATCTGGCTCTAGAATTCAACAGTGAAACAATCAAAGGTGAGCAAAATGGAACTATTAGGTTCAGGCTCACTTAATTATTTGGACTGAAAAAATAGAAAATGAGCTGATTGGTGCTAAACAGTCCAATCAGACGCTTAGGATTGAAGATGACCCAATCAGACTTGCAGGGTGAGGACTCTGAAGGGGTTATAGGGCAGGGCAAGGACTAGCTTCAGTGAGCATGCAGCCAGCTTCTGAAGGAAGAGGGATTATTCTTCTTTTAGAAGAATTCACCTTTTTTAGAAGCAGAGGCATTCATCAGACCAACCTCAAAGGATTCAGCAGAAGGCCTCTGAAGATAGAGAAGCATTGAGCACTTCCATGGAATTCACCAAACCTTCATAGACTTGTCGCTCTCCACACCTGTGTAGACCTGCATAGACAGGCCGCTGCACCTGCCTTTGGCCCTGCCTCTGACATCCCTCGCAAGGAGCACTGGCAGCCTGGGTCAAGCATCTAGAAATGTCTGTGTGTCTGCTGTATGTGTGTGTGTCCAGAATAAGTTAAGCCCTTTCTTCTTTCTCAGCCTTGAGGTGACTAGCCTGGCTTTCACTGCCACTGTATTTCTTCCTTGTATAAACTATCTGGTATCTTTATGTACTAGTTTGCTAGGGTTGCTATGACAAAATGTCAGACTGGGTAGCTTAAAGAGCAAACATTTATTTCCTCATCTGTTTAGTTTTGGAGGCTAGAACTCCAAGGTCAATGTGTCAGCAGAGTTGGTGTTCCCTCAGGACTCTCTCCTAGGCTGGTAGATGGCTAACTTCTCCCTCTGCGTTGTTGCCTGCATCCTAATCTTCTCTTCTTACAAAGACACAGGTCAGATTGCCATAGGGCCCACCCTAATGATGTCAGTTTACCTTAATTATCCATTCAAAGACTTTCTCCAGATACAGTCACATAATGAGGTACTGGGTGGTAAGACTTTAACATGACTTTTCGTGGTGTACAATTTATCTCATAGCAAGTAAATAGTTTTGAGCTAACTTAAATTACATAAAAAAATGAATACAACATCTAAGGTGTAGACCACAGGTGTGTGTGTTGGGGGAGGTGTAGGAGCTTAGTAATGAGAGGATTCACCAGGGGCAGAGTGGGGAGCCTGACGGATCCACCGAAAAAGAATGTTGAGGGGAGCAGCGGGTGAGACAGGAGAGGTCTGCTGGGCCATGTGGGTCAGCTCCGTGGCTGAGGACTGAACTTAAAACTATTTAATTTAGTTTCTGCCACTTTCACCCAAAAGAGTTCTGACTTACCATTCACTGAATTATAGTTTTCATTAATTATTATGTAAACCCACACTGCCACTTATCTTTTCCTTGGTGTCTGTTTCTTAAAATGAGAAGCAGACCATAGATTTTCACTTAGGGAGCTCACAGAGCAGTAGAGTTCTGCTTATGGGCTGCCTGATATTGAGGAGGGTGTCTATCTATCAGTTTTGTGCTCTGTAAAATGGGGGTGTGGTTGTGGATAACTTTGTAGGACCTTCAGTGCACCTGTCCACCCTGGCTAATGTGAGCACACCCCCCAGTAAGGCCAACAAACAAGTCAGCAGAGCACAGTGCACTCTGTCCTGCAAAGAGCTGCAGCCCACTACTTTGTTTCAAGTAGAAGCTACAAGAAGCCCCAGGTCCAGTGCAAATATGCACCCCACCCTTTGCATCAGGCACATTTCCTGTTTTTCTCTGCACCAACAGACTCTATAGACACCCATGGGCAGTCCTAATAAACAGACTTCAGACTCCAGACCCCAGACTCCTGCTTCATTCTATTACCGCTGCAAGTCTCCTACATTAGGGTGATTAGGGCGAACATAGCAGTCAGTGCACCCCTGGGTGGTTTAGAACAGGTGGTGATAATATCAGTGTGTTAGTGAATGTAAAGCATTTAGAACAGATACCTGCCTATGGTGAGTGTTGTATACGAGCAATTGAGTAGTCTGTACAGGAAATAACTGTGTCATGTATATAGTAAATGCTTAATATTTATGAATTTTCTTTAATAACTGTGTTATAATAAATGTCTCCTAAAAGTATCTTCTAATCTTCATTGATCAGTATATTGTTATCTGTTAATGTAATGATATCTTTATAACCTTTTTCATTGTTTTGCCAATGACCACTATAAACAGTAGTGTTACACTACTGTTTATAGACTACAGCACCTGTTTTAAATCCTTTGATAAATAAAATAGGCACATGTGGAGTAATTTCCTTGCACCTTAGGAACTCTGTCGTTTAAGCCTGTGTAAAAATCGGGGTAACAACTTTCTTGTCCTGCTCCACCTCTGTATTGTGAGACTGGATTATGTAATTTTATGTTTTTTTTTAAATCTGCATTATTTATATTTAAAAGACCATCCTATATGAGCTGTTCAAATTCTTTAAAAGTTACCTTCTCTCTCCTTTCCTACGTTGAGAGAACCTTTAGTAATTCTGACAATAGAGCAATGTATTCCTGGGCATCAATTTTGCAAATGAGAAATCAATTATTAAAATTTGGCAAAGACCGGCCCTCCCTGGTGGCGCAGTGGGTTAAAGCACAGCACTGAGAATCTGGAGCCGCTTCCGCATGAGTTCGATTCCCGCCTGCCCCGGAGGTGACCGCATGACGTGGCAGACCTCTCCAGACCCGCCCGCTGCCCCCCTCAGCAGTGTACTTCCTCGATCTGCCTGTTCTGTTCCCCACTCTGTCTCTGGTGAAGCCTCTTACCGCCCCTAAGCCTCTGGCCTGTACCCCAGTTCTGTATGCACAAATAAATAATTCTTAAAAAAAAAAAATTTGGCAAAGATCAATATCAGTTACTACCTCTATTAACAACTTGAGTATTTGCTATTGAATGAGTTGTTCTCACTCCAAAAGAAATAAACAAGAGGTTAAGAAAATGACAAACTACAAATTTTATTTTATTGAATATTAATAAATTGGCCCTTCTTGATTTCTTCAGCATAGTTTCATAGTTTGAGCTATGATCTTGTCTGCAATTGGCTAGTTGGCCTGCAGGGGGCAATCTTCTCAGGTAAGGGAATTCTCCCAAGCCTGGATCTTGGGTCTTAGATAGCCCTGAACTTGGTGTATCTGACATCTATGGCAGATCACTTTTTAACAGAGCCCCCTCTATTCAATATCTGGGCTACATAATTTTTGGTAATGACAATGAAAAAAAATGAATGATAATAATAATGGACAGGTAAGAACCAGTGAACTTTTTCTTTCATCGAGCTTTATCATAAAAACAGGCCAATAAAATAAAGTAATATAGTAAAATTAACGTATCAAAAACAGAGGGAAAAGTAATTGATTTATTGTTTTCAATTACATTACTATTTTTTCAAACTATAGGGTATAGGGTAAAGTTATTTACCAATGTATTAGTCTGCTACAGAAATGTATAATTCATTATATATCAGTAGTAGCTAGATAACAATTAATAACAAAAGGAATTAATTTCAATTATTAAAGACATTATTCAAGTGCAGTAAAGAATTTTATGTATGACTTAAGACCTGCCAAGCAAAAATATTATTTTGAAGTCTGCATTATTTTGAATTTTAGTCACAAATAAAATCACTAAATGGTCACATATGAAAGAGAGGGTTTAAATAGCTTCAGTTCTGTTACAATAACTACTGTCCACATTTATTTTAAATTAGAAAGAGATAGTTTTTCCTATATCTTGGAGACATGAAGTACACACACACACAGCAAGCACAAATAATTATGAACCATTAAGAACTTAATTCTCAAATATTTGAGTGGATATATAAACATTTATGCCAGGGCTTCTCTTGAGTTCGTTTCCATGTAGAACATAACAATTTAAAAGACAAGCAACAAAATGCTAATTTTATTTATCACAAAATGGTATAGTAACCGTAGATTCAGAGGGAGGAGAAATACTCCACATTGTATCTGATATTGTGTGGAATTATAACCGGTTGACTATAATAAAAGCACACCAGGCTCTCCCTGGTGGCACAGCGGGTTGAGGCTCAGCACTGAAAATCTAAAGCTGTTTCCACATGAGTTCGATCCCCGCCTGTCCTGGAGGTGACCACATGGTGTGGTAGACCTCTCCTGATCCGCCCACTGCTCCCCTCAGCAGTGTACTTGGTCCATCTGCCTGTTCTGCTCCCCACTCTGTCTCTGGTGAAGCCTCTCACCGCCCCTGAGCCTCTGGCCTGTACCCCAGTTCTGTATGCACAAATAAATAAATCTTAAAAAAAAAAAAAAGCACACCAACTTTTAAAGTCTATTATTGTTTTAGCCTTGTTTACAGTGGACCCTCTTTTGGCCTAGTACTGCTTTTGGGACATAAATGCCAGGAAAGAAATAAGGAAATATAGGAGCTATAACTTAAAGCTAAATGTATTTAATTTGTAAAACCCTCCTTTAATTTGTAAAGACCAATGGACACAGCCCAGCACAGGCACCTCATGGAATCCAGCATATGTTACCACCTTGCAGCAAGGCAAGGAGCCTGTTGGCAGAGAGGATACTTTTCACAGGTTCTGAAATGAAAGCATAAGCTGGTTATTTATTGGTAAGCACAAAATAGGAGTGAGGGTGTGTGCGTGTGGGATGAGGTTGGGGGGGCGGTGAGCACTAAAAATACACGTAAAAAAAAATGTGTGCCCTCTCTTGGAAACAATGGGAAATTTGGGTTTGAAACTGATTGTGGATTTAAATAACCTCTCTCTTTAAAATATCTCACACGCACCATTTAGTTTCAGTTTTTCTCTGTGTTTGGCAAGAGATGCCTGTAAGCACTTTAGCAAAGAGGAAATTGTGTTAGGAATATTCACTGATCTCCCCCCTCCTAGGGTGAATTTATAAAACAATAGGTGAGTCTTCGACATACCTACAGAAATGAAAAGAATTGATCCAATCAATATCAAGTGATTCTTCAGGAGTATAATGTGATGATATCTGGCACAGACAAAGATGACATCTTCAGTGGATCATTCATTCTACCTCTAGATTTGCACCCAAGGAAAATTTCCTGTCTGTGCTTGAGGAGACACACACCCATATAGGAGAATGTTCTGACAGACTGAGTTTATTGAGTTTGGCCGTGTTTTGTTTTTTTTTTTAAATCAAGGCTACTAATGATCTTTCGGGAAAACAAATCATCTTCTTTTGGGTCACAAAGAGATAGCTTTGATCATTGTAGAGATGTTCAGGGGACTCTCTTGCTGTGGAAGCCATATTTGTAACATTCCTCCTATTCAGCCACTGGGTCACCAATGGATGCTCAGGGTGAGCAGAAGCAAGCACCTGAGGACAGAATGGAAATCTGAAGTTTGTATTTTTGATATACCCAGTACTCTTTAAAAGGAAATCAAGAAATGTCCAGGGTCCGGGTCTGTGTGGAAGGAGAGCAGAAGGAGACCAGAGTCTGGGTGCCAGACGGCACTGGAATGGAAAGTAGTTCTGGGTGGTGCTGTTCCCTGAAAGGTCACTGTCACAAGCAGGACCACAGCAGGGACTAGATGAGACTCCTCAGACAGCTGACCAGGCTTTGGGGGGAAGGCTTAGATCCCAGGCCCCAGGCCCTACCCCAGCTCAAATTTCTACCTCCCCAGGCATGGAAATTGGCTCCTACACCTGTGGGAACAAGTTTGGTTCAGCCACTGACTGGTTGCTTGGTGCTCACCTCTCACCTCCTTGTCACCATCCAGGTCACCATAAACCCAGAGAGGAATTACTCTCGCCTTGGGAATCTATAAAACTAATTATCCTAAATCATATGAATAAACTTAGTATAGGAGGAAAGACCTTCACTAGGCCATCTTTTAAGATTTAAACTCTCTATTTGTTCACTGTGCTCCAACCACATTTGACTTTCCCCCTGCCCTCAAATATGTCATATCTCTGTTTCAGGGTCTTAGCATAGACCACGCTGTTCCCTCTGTCTGGAATGTTTATCCCCAGGCAATCACATGGCTGGCTTCAAGGTACTTAGATGTCACTTAAATGTCTCCTCAGAGAAGCCTTCCCTGACAACCCTACTTAATGTTGATCAACCCACTTGTAATCTGGATACCACTTAATAAATTATCTTATTCTTTCCTCTTCCCCTTATTTCCTTCCTTGCCCCTCCTGTCTATTTATCGACATGACTATTTTCTGTTGTTCTCACTGTAGGACTGTTACAGTCCTTTAAGGACCTTGTCTGTCTTATTTATCTCCAGCTTCAGTTCAGTGCTCAGCACATATTGGTTAAATGTAATATAACAAATAATCATGCTTTTTTTTTTACAGGAAACACAGTTGAAAACAACATGAAGTGTTCCTTGATTTTTTTTTTTTTAGCTCCCTTTTGATTTTGCAGCCCTTGAAAAAACTTAAGCACTAGCTAGAGAGAGTTTTGTTTCTCAGACCATGGAGTCTTGATACTTAAGAGCAATTTTATGGCCCTCCCTGGTGGTGCAATGTGTTAGGACGCAGCGCTACAAGCTAGATGCAGCCGCTTCAGTGTGAGTTCAATCCTGAGTTCAATCCTGCCTCAGAGGTGATGCACATGGGGTGGCAGACCTCTCCTGTCTCACCCACTGCTCCCCTCAGAAGTGTACTTCATCCATCTGCCTGTTCTGCTCCCCACTCTGTCTCTGGTGAATCCTCTCACTGCCCCTGCACCTCTGGCTTATACCCCAGTTCTGTATGAATAAATAAATAAAGCTTTAAAAACAAAGGAAAATTTTATATCCTAAATCAATCAAATTCACCAGAAGAAAGATAAAATAATTTAAAAATAAGCTGGTGGTATTGATTAGATGTTACTAAGAAACAAACATCCACAAAATCTCAGAGGCATATGACAATAAAATAATTTATACAACTAGGGGAGCTAGAGATCGGACGTCAAGTTTGCTAAGGCCCAGACGTGGAACTGGCGTACTCTCATTCTTATCTCCTTCTGTTGAACAAATCCAAACTGAGAGCACTCAGCACCACATCACTGCTGTAAGGGGGACTGAAGTTTGTGCCATCAAGCTGCTCAGCTGCTCCAGGAGTATAAAACCAAGATGGCTCATCCAACTCCCTGGTAAGGACTGCTTTCCTTCCTTAGATTTCTGCAAGTTTAGGGAGAAAGCTTTGAAACATGCTTTTCCAAAAAACTGACCATAACCTGCATATGTAAACAGATAATCAAGTTTAAGTCAGCTGCTTATTTATCTCCCCATGGCTGTTCCAGAAAAATCCAAAAACAATTCTTTTAGGTCTTACCTAAAATGATGAGGAAGTTAGATATGCTGGTCTTTAATACACCACCTTGCAGTGAGACTTACTGAATAGTTAATAAAGTAAGAATAGTGATTATAAAATATATTATTGTAATAGTTCATCCAAAAGGAATGAGTTTTGGCATTAGGTAGGGTAAGGCATACTTTTAAAGAAATGTGTCTCTTCTAAGGAACAGCTATATTAATGGCACTGTAAATTAGGTTATAGAGAGTAAGAAAGGGGCAAAGACATTAATTAAAAACATGAACTTAGAGGCAACACAGTAAGTATGTTCCTTATAAATAAAGACCTTCCAGTCCTCCCTGGTGGCGCAGTGGGTTAAAGCACAGCACTAAGAAACTAAAGCCACTTCAGCATGATTTCCATCCCCAGCCCTGGAAGTGATCCGCATGGTGAGGCAGACCTCTCCTGGCCCACCCACTGCTCCCTTCGCAGTGTACTTTATCAGTCGGCCTGTTCTGCTCCCCACTCTGTCTCTGGTGAACCTTCTCACCATCTCTGCACCTCTTGCCTGTACCCTAGTTCTGTATGTATGCATAAATAAATAAATCTTTAAAAATAAATAAATAAGTAAAATAAAGACCTTCCTTGACAATTTTTTGGACTCTAAGAGAAAGAATCATAAGTTTATATTGAGATGAAGCTTTCCCCCCAATAGTTCAAAACTCCTTTAAAGGAATCCCTGTTATGCAAAAGATAAATATTTATTCTCATTTCAAGTATAAATTTATTGAGTTTCTGTGAAAATGAAAACAACCAGTTAAAAGCAGCCATTTAATTACTTGACTCAATTCAACTTTAGTATAATGGCCTTGACTCACTGACATCAGAACCATGGAAAAGCAACCTTTAATTTATTATTTACTGAGTGCCCAGCATGTGGTAAGCACTGAGGGAATTCTAAGATTATAAAGTTAGTCCTTGTTTTCATGGACGCAAGTCTCTTTGGGGCAATAATCAGAGTCTACATTAAGGACCATAGCTAGCAAGAGAAGGCATAAAATCGAAGTTCTGAAAGAGCAATGAAAAGAGTTGGAAAGTGGGCAGTGTTTTCTTTCCGACATCCATTATGCCCTAAACTATTTGGAAAAGTCATTTTTCAAAATATGGGGTTACTCTCACTCCCAACAGTGATTCCTGCTTGTGCTAGATTAAAGGAATCCCAATCACTGAGTCCCAGTCAAGATTCTGGCAACCCACGGAATTCCTATGGCCAGTAGGACTGGATGTGGAGACCCAGCAGCCAGAAGCTCAGGACTGTCATGGAACTTCTGGGGTGCAGATGTTCTCCCTCCTTCTGCATGAATAAAGGATGTGAGTGTGACACCACCTGAATCTATGTCTTAGCACCTTGCCACATCCATATTGGTGGGGGACAGAGATGTCTCCTACCGTAGAAACACCCAGGTTCAGATACTCGGTCTCAGGTCACTTCCTGGCTAAGCCCCAGGCTTTTCTTTCCTACTTCATCATCCAAATGACCTGCAAGGTATGGTGAATCCTGAGCTAGCAATTTGAAGAAGCAGGGAATGGAGAACCCATTTTGGTAGCGGTAGTTGCTGTGACAGCAGCATATTCAGTGGCTGTGGTCCCATGTTCAGGCGCAGCACTTACTGTTCTGCACCCAGGATCTGAACCTAGAGCACAGTCTGGTAAAGACCAGAATCGTTCTGCCCCACTTTGACCTGTGATTCTTTCTGTCTAGCCTTTGAACTATCCAACATCCTTGGAAAAAAAAAAAAGTCATTTCTTGAAAGTCAGAATCAATTTTTACTGTTTAACCTGAGAATACCCTCTAGAACTATTCGTGAAACATCCCCATTCATTGTCTGAGCCTGACTGAGCTGTATTTTCTGTTACTGGAACCCACAATCACTCTGATGAAGTGGTCGTACCAACAACTAGTGTTATCAGAGATCTGAACAATAACAGATTGTTAGCGTAGGGTGGACTTAGCCCAATGCAGGCAAGATTGTGGCAGGGAATAGTCATATTTTGGTCATAATACTGAAGACTACAGGTCTGAACATAGGTCTGCAGCTTGGATCTTCCTGACACTGAAAGTGGAGAGCACCATGCCTTCCCTACAGCCATCCTTATTGTGGATAAGGCAGGTCAGAAGAATAACAAGCTAGCTTACCCATTCAATTATTGTATGATCACCTCACCCCAGTCCAATTCTATTCTGGTATTGTTAAGTAGGAGTTTGAAGACCCATTGTTGTTCTTCTGGTCTATTTTCATTGTTGGAAAAGTCTAAACAGACACTAATTCTGAGGTGCCCAGGAGAGTAGCTTCCCAACGGGCCCCTATCCAGATGAGTCCACTATTGAATATCCACTGTCGGGACATGGGGGACAGCCCTTCAGTGTGAAGCCTTGCTCACAGAGTCATCAAGACATGGAGTGATGAGGCAATGTCCCCAACAAATTCAGAGTACGTTTAGAAAATAAAAGGTTACATGCACCCTTATGTTTATTGTAGCACTATTTTCAATAGGTAAAATCTGAAAAAAACCTAA
>NW_004567115.1:6223224-6226632 GCF_000260355.1 Condylura cristata | reverse complement strand
TGAGATTGGTTATTTCTTATTATTTTGTTAACTCTTCTATGCTATAAGATTTTTTTTTTCTAATTTAGTCAGCACTTTTAAGTTATTTCCAGTAGGAGAAGGGCTTAAAATATTTTGGTTACAGTAGTGTCTATTGAGCTTTAAATTTCATAATTATTTATGTCACTCTCTTAAGTTTTATTCATTTAAAGTTTTTTTTAAGATTTATTTATTTATGCATACAAAACTGGGGTACAGGCCAGAGGTGTAGGGGTGGTAAGAGTCTTCACCATAGTCAGAGTGGGGAGCAAAACAGGCAAATTGATGAAGAACACTGCTGAGGGGAGCTCCAGGTGAGGCAGAAGAGGCCTGTTGTGTCTTGTGGGTCACCTCCAGGGCTGGGCATCGAACTCACACTGAAGTGCCTCGCAGCCCTCTTTGCAATGCTGTGCTTTAACCCTCTGCACCACCAGGGAGTGTTGGGTCCTTTGTCTGGACAGACCTCCCCACCTCCCCCCACAGAATCATATGCACACTGTTGTGTGGAAACAAAGAATGAGCCATGGGTGCTGGAATAGTAAAACAGGAGGCATGAAGTGTTCCTGCCTTGTGTTTGCTACCTTGTGTTTACGTGACTGTTATTTGACCCCCATGTTATTGTTGCATGTTATTGATGCACTTGCTGAGAGCTTCCGCCAACCCCCAGCCCCAGGCTCCATGCTGAAGGGTATAGATAGGGAAGGAGAGAAAAATAAAGTGTGCCTTTGCTTGCTGACCAAGAAGTGTGTGCTTTAATCCTGACGTCCTTCGCTCAGACCATCTCTGCTGTCGTGCTGGCGCGGCAAGGGAGGGTCTTGTTTAAGTTTGAAATGGACTTTAAATCTATTTGAGATTTAAAACTGATTACTTATTACCTGCCCAGATTTCAAGGTTGTCTTATATTTATCTGAAACTGTTAAACATTTTGATTTTATATTTTGTGTGTGACATTTACAATCTTTGATGGCCTTTACTGGACACTTCTCTTTCTGCTGGATTTTGTTAAAGATGCCATATTTCCTAATATATTTAATGTTTTCACTTGTGGGCTCTTTGTTCCTTGGGGGGGCGTGTGTGCATGGGCATTTTCAGAATAGATGAAAAAAGATACATGGGTTCAAAGAGCATTCCCACACTCATCCTCAGCTCTGCCCACCGAAAAAAGAAGAACACTAAGAGGCAAAATTTAAATAAATAGCATATTTGTATATCTATTTTCATAACATTACATTAACTTAAAAAAATGGAAGGATGCAAATATATTGTTAATATGGGGCATGTGGAGGCCTGGAAACAGGAGATGAGGAGAAGGAAGTGGAGAATAGCAAAGAAAAAAAGGGGGGAGCATGTAGGAATTTTTTATAAAAGTACATAACAGAAAAAGTTTAAAATAAAATGTATAAACAAAACAATCACTCTATGTATTATTTTGAATGTACATATTAGAAACTGAATCTAGATGTATTTGGAGAACGATGCCCTGTGGTCATGTGCAAGGAGATTCAAGCATAGGAAATACATAGATATCATTTGGTATACTACATTAGCTAATTAAAAATAAGTAACCTTATGTTAGAATAAATCGTGACCTCAAAAAATGAGTTGATGAATGTTAGAAACCATTTCTCCTATATAAAGAACTTTTAAAGGTAGGGGGGAAAATATCAGCAATCAATAACAAAATGAGCTAAGGACCTAGAGATTGTGAAAAACAAAGAGCAAGCAGTCAAAAAAATATGAAAAGGGGAAATTGCCATTAAATTGTTAATGACCTTCATTTGTCATATATGTCATATATCTTTATTTGTGTTCTGGTTCAGGCTTTCAAATTTTGAAGGTTATCTTTCTACTGACATAGAGGTTGTAAACTATGTGTGTTAACAAATAGCAACATATTAAACACATTCATATTTTGAACTTGCAATCCAATGGGAGAAATCTTTATTGCAAAAATAAATGAACTAAAAAATAATAAACAAATGAACTAGACAATACAAAGAGTTTTCTTCCAGTTTTGTTAATAATATGACATTCCATGTGAAGTGGAGACAGCTGAACATTTGTCAGTAATGAATGATATATGCTGTGAGGTGTTCTGATTATTGACAATGCAAGTACACTGATTATTTTATATGGAGGTTGTCCACCATATACAATTAAGCAAGATGCAGCATGTAGTAGATAATATGTTATTGCTGGCTCAGGATTCAGTGACCTTCCCGGTAAAACTGAACCTGGGCTTACCTTTTGGGAGTATCAGGGGCTGGATATTTGTGGCTCTCTCCAAATTTGTATGTTGACATCATAACCTCCAATGTAATTTATCAAGAGTTGGGAACATTAGGAGATAATTATATCAGAAGAGTGGAGCCCTCGGGAATTAGATTGTGCCTTTATAAGAAGGCATAGAAGAGCTTCCTCTTTCTCTCCCCTTCTTGTCCCTCTCCTCTCTAGCCTTTCCCCCTCTTCTCTCTCCCACTCTCTCTCTAAGACATCCAGCCACAAGCTAGGAGTGCCCTCACTAGACGCCAGATCTTCTAGCACTTTGAACTTGGACTTCACAGCTCCCAGAACTGTGAGGAATAAATATTGCTTCAGCCACCCAGTCTAAGGTATCTTTCTTTAATGCAGCCTGAAAGGAGCCCATTACTGGTTCCTGTGTGGCCATGACATGAAGTTGGGTGATGAGGACCAGAGCAAGCCATGGCCACCAGCATTGGTTTGGGGGATGGGCATTTGATTCAGTCAGATGTAGTTACCGTAAAATGTTAGAACTTTCGTTGTCTTGAGGATTTAGACTATGAAGTTGTAAACCTAGCGCTGTGACACCCATCTTGCCATCCCCAGGGAGATTTGCCCAAGAATGGGACAATGCAGAGCAAAACATAACCAATACAAAACTAGGTGCTGATTTACTCCCTAGATCTAATTATGGTTGAAGCCTTTCCAGTAGTATGAACTAGCGTTTATCTTTCCTTTTACTTAAAGTACTTTTTGTTTCTGTTACTTGCATTCAAAAGAGTCCTATTTAATATATAGAATAATGTAGATGATTTGATTTTCACTTTTATAAAACAGAACCTTTATAATTATGTATTTGTGTTTGAATGAATGCATATGCATCCATTGTTTTGGTGCAGAGTATGTACATTTCAGGATACTTTACATATATATATTTTACAAATCTAGAAGGAAAAGCACTGGGTTTTTCAAAATCATAAGCTTGGAGAAGGTGAAGGAGTTGTTAGTAACTTTTATACACCTCTGTAATGGTTGACTTGTATATACGTGTTCTATCTTCTGTAATTTTTAAAGCACTATAAATTTTATAATGGCTGCCATATATATTTTTTTCCACAGATAGCATTTTATAGAGGGAAGAAGGATATA
>NW_004567115.1:6196565-6222714 GCF_000260355.1 Condylura cristata | reverse complement strand
AGTTTGAAAAATCTTTTAAACGACTACTTGAATGTCTGAAACTTTCCCCCACACTAGCATCTTTTATTTTTTGATTAATTATAATACCAAGTGTCTGATCAGTTTATCAAAAAAACTTGATCTCATGATTATATAAAAATCACCTATCATGGTACTCACTGATACAGTATTTACACTTGCTTTATTTAGTAAATCGACTTTTTCCTTTCTGGAGGTTGGGGAAAAAAAGTCATGGAAACATTAATGACAGAGCACAGGGGACAGTCAAACACTTGCCTTTCAGTGTCATTCCAAGGGTCTTAATCTCACAGCCCATTTAAAACCATGAAAGGTCATTTACTTTCCTTCACGAGCCTTTAAATCACTTGAGAAATGGGCTAAGTCAAAGATAAAGCTCCTGTGAATTGGTAACCTGGTTTTGGGAAAAGACTTCCATAGTAACTAAGGTGCTGGATAAACAGACACTTACACTTATTTACAGAGAGGCCTCATCGCTATGATTATGATATTGATTGTTCCTTCATAGTACAATGTAGCCATCTTGAAGTTCCTTTTTTTTTTCCAGGAAAACTATCAATTTAAACATAATTAAAAGTGTGTGAATTATTTCCTTGAATTTTGATATTAGATTATTTGCCCAATTACTAGGTGGTTTGCTATTAGATTGTTTGTATTGGCAAATTCAGTGTACCATAGTTAAATATAGAAATGATCATGTCTATCAGTAATTAATAGGTAAAAGGATATTTTTAGCAGGATAGGATTTCTAATGTATCATATATTAAATATTGTCTATTAAATCCATCAAATTGAAGTTTGACAAATGAGTGAGTGAAATAATTAAACAAATGAGTAAGTTTGAAACATACAACATGTAAACAAGTTTTATCTGATAAAATGTACTCCAGAAGAGAGTGTAATTGATTTTATTGATTTACGATACTGTCAACTTCTCATGTAAAATTTAATAGTTAGCCTGGACATTAAATTTTAAACTCAGAATCACCATCAATCTTTTATTTAGATCTGATAAGTTTTTGAGACTTTTCCAACGTGGCATCTTCCTATGGCTCTCCCACACAGAACATGTCAGGATATTATGTCATCTTTTATAAATCTGTTAGCAAAAGTATTAACTATTAAAATGGATATCATGTATGACTTAACTTTCTCACTTTCCATTGGAGCGAGGGTTATGTTGCTTTAACTAGTGACTTATATTTTTTCTTCAGCTTTTGTTAACTCTAGCCAGGCCTTTAACTTTCATGAATAGAATTGAAAATGCTGTTCTTTTAATCTTCTGGTTAAATTCTGGGTCATGCAAAGATGAAGTACAGTGGCTGCAAACCTAAAGTCCCATAATTACAGACTGTCTGTTTAGGTTGGTACTTGGTCTTCTATTTCCCTTTGCTTCTAAGTTGGGAAGAGAACTGCAAATTAAGAAAGTCTTGGCTTGTTCATCCGTGGTAAAGCAAACAGACTGAAGGAGGCCATCTATTTAGCCACCATTTGTTTTGTTTAATATGACATTAGGCCTCAGTTTATAAAAAAAAAAAAAATCTACTAAATTTAGAGTGGACAGGATTCTTTAAGACAGTGTTATTTGATAGTCGTTTCTTCCAATTGCATCTTCTGAGCGGTGTGTGAGGGAGGCAAATACTTTAAGCTCTGACAAGTGTGAGAAATTCATTTAAGAAGAAATGGAAATATCCACAAATTGGTCAGATAACTTGCTAAAAGACTTCTAAATGGAAACATAGTTTTTAAACCAATTTTTAAAGAGGCTATAATCACCATCTAATGATGTGCTGAGTGTGTTTTCAGCACTGACCATCACCTAAGGGAAGATCGTGTGGCTCATTACTGTAATGGCCTGTGTAAAGGAACCCCGTGGGGAGGACAGACTCAGACTACACCTCACTTCTAATTGGACTGTGCTGAAAAAGAAACTCGTCACAACTGGAACAAGGGCCAACAGGGCTGCTTGCCTGTCTGGGGCCACCTAGAGTCACAGAAGTTGTGCATCAGCATAAAAGGAGATAAATTTTGACACATCAGGGAGATTGAAGTGTGTCAACTCTCAGAGGGACAGGAGAAGACATTTCCTAGAGTTAGAATTTGACACTTTGTTATGAAAGCTTATGATGAGTAGGAATATTATCTTCCACCTTAAAGACAGTATTCCTAATGAATGAAGGGTATTAGTTTATTTTTATTTTTATAGCTCAGATAAAATTTAAGAAATGTCTTTGTGGCCACTGAAAGTAGGAGACAAATGTATGATGTTGCATTTTGCGGCTCATTGTTTTCTGCTTGGAGACTGCCTCAAGCAAGAGTTAGAAGTAAGGCCTCCCTGGTGGCACAAGGGGATAAGTCTCAGCAGTGTGGAGCTACCAGCGGCCATTTCAGCGGGAGTTTTATCCTAGGCCAGCCAGGGAGCTTACCCATATGGCACAGCACACCTCTCCTGTCTCGCTTGCTGTTCCCCTCCGCAGTGTGTTTCAGTCAATCCAGCCTGTTTTGTTCCCCACTATGTCTCTAGTGCATCCTCTCTCTCTCTCTCTCTCTCACACACACACACATACACACACACATCTCTGGCCTATACCTCAGCTCTTGTATTTAAAAAAAAACAAACAAACAAGTAAGGACTTGAGGCCAAGCAGACAGACAGACTTGAGTTCTTATTTCAGCTCTGCGTTACTGGCTGAGTGATTGTAAGCATGTAGCTCACACACTGTTTCATCAATAATGATAATCATATGATAATAATTATACAACATACTGAGGAGATGTAAGGATAATGAAATCACATATGAAATACTCGAAATAGTAGATGATCCAAATTGTTTTTTCTTCCGCTTTCCCTCGATGCTTGGTAAATCACTCAATGGTTTGCTTACCTTCCTGCTTACAAAACTGTTATCAATGAAAATGGAAACAGGGTATTGGGAATATTATTCCCAGGTAGTCTGTGGAACACAGAAATCTGTACCCCTCCAAAAGACACAGAACAAACTGTCTTTACAAAGGGACGACCCACCTGAAGCTGGAGCAGATGACTCCTTGTAACTTCAAATAAACAGCCCGACTCCCAGGTCAGTTAAGGAGGAACACAATCATGACTACTGTGAAGTCAAAAGACTAATAAAATTTCTGCCATTTTGACTCCAGCCTAATAACATCTTCACTGACTAACCTTCCAAATCAATTTGTCCTTTGGCTTAATTTTCCATCCACTGTTTGCCTAACTGGGAAATCTACCACAGCGACCAGAACTGGCCAGTCTGTGCTGGCACACACTCTGCCACTCTCTGCCATCCTTGGATAGAAGTCCCTCCTCCATCGCAGATTCTCAGAGTGACCCTCACAGCTCCCCTAAGTTCTGTCATTCTATGAGCAGAGACAGCTAAGTCAATAACTGTGATTTGCCTTCTGCCAGAATTCGATGACCCGTCACACTTCTTGCCCATTTCACCCAATCATTATTGATCAACTGTTTCTAGCTTTTTTTTTTTTATTTAATTTTATTTGTATATACAGAACTGGGGTATAGGCCAGAGGCTCAGGGGCGGCGAGAGGCTTCACCAGAGACAGAGTGGGGAGCAGGACAGGCAGATCGACGAAGTACACTGCTGAGGAGAGCAGCGGGCGGGTCAGGAGAGGTCTGCCACACCATGTGGTCACCTCCGGGGCAGGCGGGGATCGAACTCATGCGGAAGTGGCTTTAGCTTCTCAGTGCAGTGCTTTAACCCACTGCGCCGCCAGGGAGGGCCTATTTCTAGCTTTTTAAAAAGTATTAGGTTTACTAACCCACTTCAGAGCAAAACTTTCTAGTGTGACTTAACATTTTACTATACTTTTTCCACAACCAAGAACACATACTATTTTATGTTCAACTACTTATCTTCATAGTATGTATGTTTTGCAACAACTGCAGGATTTTCCCTCAAATTTTCTATTGGAGAAGGGTTTTTGTTTTCTGTTTTGTTTGTTTAACTGTAATGATTCTATGCTGAATCTTTTCACATACACTTTGATGTTAAATTATTGCTTCTAACCTATAGGTTTGAATAAAATGCTATGATTTTATGAAGCCTTGGATAGATGTACCTAAATTTAATCATTTGTTGATATTTATAAAAAGAATCTCTTACTTTTATAAAGCATAAGTTGTTTATATGAAATAATTCTCATTATATAAAGATACAGTGTCAAATTGGTTTTCTGTTATATCTATCATGTTATCATGTGATGGTGTAGAGCAAAGTTTGGCAGCTTTTTCTGTAATGGGCCAGAGAGTAAATATTTTAGCTTTGTGGATCACACAAATTTCTGTTGCAATTACTCAACACTGCTGTTGCAGCAATCACAGACTATCTGTAAATAAATGAATGTGGTTGAGAGCCGACATAATGTTATAGATATTGTAATCTGAATTTTGTATATTTTTTACATGTTACCAATTATTCTTCTTTCATTGTTTTCAACATTAAAAAATATATAAAACTCATTCTTACTTGAGGGTTGTACAAAAACAGACACAGAGGAGGATTTGGCTCTGTGCCTATAGTTTTCTGATTATTGGATAGCTGGTAGCCAGAAGCAGATCTAGGTTTTGTGGAGAGAACCCTTTAAATTTTTTTTTGGTGGTGGTGGTGGGAGGGTGTTTTCTTTAAGAAAAATAATACAAAATTACAAATTGAAAACAAAGCTCAGAAGGAACTTTGCCAGGGACTATGGCAAATGAGAGGCCTTTGAAAATTAGCCCTGTGGTGTGCTAGACACACTTTTACCTAGGCTCTCAACTTTGTTTTTAGTGAAGGGTTACCCATTCGAAATTAACAGTCTTGGAATTAATGATCTTTTAACATTTGGAGTAAGTTTAATATTTTTTACATATCAATTTGACTTTAAAGCCTATTAAAAAAGACTTAAATCTTTGAGTTGGTATGCATTTTATGGTATCGATAAAAGAAGTAAGCATTTATCTCTAGTAAAGCTTGCATAAACCTGCTGCAATGGTTCTGGGTCTGGCTGATGATTTGAGTCAACAAAAGAGATTTTTCAACTACAAGTTCCAAAGCCCCAATAGATTGCCTGAATTAGAATCTCTTAGGTTAAAACCTAGGAATCAGTTGTCTTGTAAAGCTCCCATGCAACCAAATTTGAAAACCACCACTTTCCACAAACACATTCAGTGTCTTAATTGTTTTGCTTGCCCAGAAGCAGAATTTTACTACTTACCTATAGTCCAAATGTTTAATTTTATTAAGAATGCTCTATTTTAAAATAGTTCGAACAGGGTATACATATAGTTATGCATACACTTTTATGCAAACCTTTCAACTTTCTTTTTAGTGAAGGTTTATCCATTCAGAATTAACTGTCTTTTCACCGTTTGAATTCATTTAAAATTTTTTATACTGATTTTAATTTTAAAAACTGTATCTAAAACATTTTAAATCTTTGAGTTGGCATATATTTAGGTGATCAATAAAATAAGTATGAGGCTCTTTGTAGAACATCTGATATTTATGTTATCACAGTTGGAAAAGTCTGTTTATAAACATGAGCCTAAGGTAGTCACTAAATTTCTTGTTATTGCCTGATCAGACACCAAATTTACAGGAGCCTCTTTTCATATCAGAGTATTGTGAATCTGGTGAATTCTTTCAATTATATTATTTCCATGATACTGAGAGGTCTTGATAGAAATTTGGTAGTTCTGTCTATTTTACAGGAGGCGTCTATTTTTTTGGTTAGACATGAAGCAATGCTACAATCAGTAAATAAATAGCTGTCATTACCAGCAATAGAACTCTAGTGTGAAATGGTTCATTTCAAGATTTAAGGAAAACTATCTCTACTTTTTATATTACCTTTATTAATTAATAGGAAATTGAGAAATTAATGCCCTAGAAAACATGCCAGCACAAATGCCTCTCATTTTTCTCACCTGTCAGAAAGCAAAACCACACACTTCCTTGCTCAGGAACACACATAGAAATAAGATAGACTATCAGATGCATTGTGCTTAGTTGCCGGGGTATTACTGATCATTAGAAATGGAAGCTACCTTTTCCCCTTGGTAGGAGTTTTCATTATAGAAACCACCACTCTCAAATCAGTTTCCTCCAACAAGGACTAAATCTAGTCATGAATCACTTGTTAATGAATTCATGCATTCAACATTTAAAGGTATGTTTATAATAGGTCAGGGTCTGGGCTAGGTGCTGAGAATCCAGCTCTGCAGTGTTAGAGCTTAGATTCTAATGAAGACAGAGAAACTGTAAGCAAGGTTATATCATGTGGTGATAAGTAAGTGATATGTAGAAAATAAAACCTAGTGGAGCTAGGTGAATGTGTGTGTCTGTAGGTAGGGGATGCAGGGGTGGAGACTTTAAGTTGATGCTCAAAGGAGGGTGGGTACAACAGACCCAAATGGTGACAAGGAGTCTGAGCTGTGTTGTACTGCAACATAGCACACTGCAGATCTTGCAGACTGCTAGTGCCGCATTTTAAATGATAATGTTAAGGGGAAAGGATGTCCTAAATGAATTCTGCAGTTTTGTGGACTCCACCCCCTACTCCAGCTTTCTGGACTCCACCCTCTACTCCAGTGATTGGAAACTACAACTCCCAGCAGTACCAGGGAGAGAACTGCGAGACCCAAGGGTGGAGCTAAGCAGGCATTCTGGGACTTTGGGGGATATATATAGAGGGACATTTTTTACTCTCTCTTGGAACTGCATGGCTGGTGGCTATCAGTGTGTTATTGGAGTTCCAAGACAGCGAATTGGTAGGATGTTCTAGTTATCATGTATCTCTCTCTTTCCCTGGGTTGTTCCTTTTCCTTTCCCCTTTTGTAAATAAACCCATGATTGACCTTTTTGTATGTGCCTGCAGTGCAATTAAATTTTAAGTGCGTGGGTGAGGACCTACAGACAGGCAGCCCAGTTCACCCTGGGTTGCCCTGTAAAAATAATACTTTGGATATAGTGGGTTAATTAAAATGTATTACTGAAATTATTTAATTTTTTTTAACCCTTGCTCAGAACCT
The DNA here is from genome assembly GCF_000260355.1 of Condylura cristata. NCBI lineage: Eukaryota > Metazoa > Chordata > Mammalia > Eulipotyphla > Talpidae > Condylura > Condylura cristata. The sequence continues at coordinate 6,215,651 of NW_004567115.1, read as the reverse complement.
CACACTACTCTGAAAAAATATTGCCAATCTCATTTTACAGATTTGGAGATGGAGGTCCAGGCGGGCCAAGGAACTCAAAATAACAACACCACAGAATGATGGGTCAAGAAGGCATCAGTCCAGGTCTGGTGATGCCAGAGGCCAATAACTGCAACAGGAGGGAGAAGTCAAAGACTTAGCGACCAGACACCTTGGGACGAGGTTCAAGTCCCCTGGGGTCCCACCCACCAGCCTGCGGTTCTGCCCCCACCATGCTCGTATGTAGGGCCAGCTGGGTTGTCTTTGCGCCTCCAGCAGGTCGCTGCTCAGTTGCTGACCTTCCTGACCTCAGGGCGAGCAGCCACCAGCGTCCTGAGAGCACCCACCGGCCTCTGGCCAGCTCCTGCTACCTGGCACCCCCAGCCGCTGACCTTGGGATCACCCTCTCGCCCTCACCCACCCCTTCCCAGTGCCAGAAAACACCCCAGTCCCTCTGCCTAGGATGAGTCTCCTCTCTCAATGTTTTCTCTCCTCTTTTCGTGTTTAGTTTGGCAAGAATTGTGATGTCATTTTTTGAGTTCAGCAGAGCTCCCCTTTCAGTGGCACGCGGCAAGACTCTTCACAAGACCCGGTTATAAAGAGGAAGCTTATTAGAAGAAGACAGGAGAGGAAAAGACACTTGCATGGATGCAAGTGGGCAGGAAGAGCTTCCCCGAAAGGGACAGGTTTGCAGAGAGAGAGAGGCCTGTAGGGTTGCAGGCAGGTGGTCTAAGGAGAGAGCGGCCTCCACTGAAGGAGGTCAGTGCAGAGAAGTCCTGGCATGGTCACGGCATTTAGGGAGGCTGCTGCCCGCAGAGGGAGAGAGCGGGTGGAAAGAAGCACCTGCATGGTCACAGGTGGGCAGTGGAGCAGCTGCCCCGTGCTGGTGCAGAGACTGCCCTGAGATAGGCAGGGCAGGGAGGGGCGCACTCCTTGTGAGCCTACCTAGAACTTGAGAGGGCCAGAGATTTCCTGATGAGCTTCTCCATGTCCTTATCTTTTACCTTTTGGTTCTGAGCCTCGGGCACAGCCCCCTTCAGTCTGTTATCTGCTGGGACCTCTTGGAGACATCCTGGGATCCTGGACATCGGGCTTTGGTGCCTGAGGACCTCGGTTTTATGGCTGTGTCAGTTGCTTCACTAGCCCCTTCTACATGTCCCCTTTGTGCGACTCAATCTTGTGATGCCTCCCCTGCACTCCTTCCTCCATCAAATTGTATCAGCTATGTTTATCTTCTCAAAGAACCAATGCTTAGTTTCTTTTTTTAACCAATTTATTTTTCCAGCTCTGTCCAAATAATATTGACATAAGTTTAGGTTGTACTATTTATTGATTTGAAGTGCTAATATATTGCAAAGTGACCTCTACCACATGGTAATTGCCATTTCTTTTTTTAAATGAAATACTATTGTTTTACATCTGTGTGAATGCAAGTTTTATTGCATTGTTTGTATGATCTTTTTATTTCTATTTCATTTTTCTCCACTCTTATTGTTTACAATTTCCTTCCTTCTACTAACTTTAGGTCTTGTTTGTCCTTCCTTTTCAAGTTGCTTTATATGTAATATTAAGTTATTTATTTGGGATTTTTCTTGCTTAACATGGGCCTGTATGGCAATTATCTTCACTCTTGGGACCACTTTTGCTGTACCCCAGAGATTCTAAGCTTGTGTCCTTGCTTTCATTAATCTTAAGTAATTTTTTGAATTTTGCTGTAATTCCCCTTTAATCCAATAACTATTAAGTGGCTTATTGTTTCACCTCTATGTATTTATGGTTTTCCCTATGTTTTTTAATAGTTCATTTCAAGCTTCATGGCCAGAAAACATACCTGGTGTGACTTCAGTCTTTGTAGTTTTATTGACAATTGACTTGTGTCCCAACAATTGAGCTATTCTTAAAAATGTTCCATGTGCACTGAAAAAATGTATATGGTGGAGATTTTGGGATGGAAAGTTCAGCTGAAGTCTGTTAAGCTTAATTGGGCTGCATCCTCTTTTCAGGCTATTGTTTCTTTATTTAATATCTTGTTGATCTGTTGATAGTTTTAAGTAGAATATGAAAGTCCCCTGTCACTGTGTTGTTTTCAACTTCTTTCTTTAGTTCTAATAATAATTGCCATATCTTCTTGTGTTAGGTTTTGAATCGTAATGTAATGTTTGTCTGTACTTCTTTTCATTACCTCCTTTTAGTTGGAAATCTGTTTTACTTAGTGTAAGTATATTGTTCCTAACCATTTTAAAATTGTGATTTGCTTGTTGGGTTGTCTTCTAGCCTTTAACTCTAAGTCTGTGCTTGTCTTTGTTGGCGAGATGTTCCTGTTTATAGGAAACCCACTCAGCCATTCTCTACCTTTTAACTGATGATGAATTTAAACCATTGACATTTAAGGTGATACTGAGACTTAAGTGCAATTGTTAGTTAAATATCTTTTTAAATTTGTCTTTGTCTTTTTATTTTTTACATCTTTCGTTTATGTTTTGTTTAGGTTCTATTTCCATTGTTTAATATGTTACTTCTATTGATTTTTATTTGAAAGTTATGCTGAGACTTGTATATGACAGACTATTTTTGTGGTCTTTGGGTGATCTGATCTCAAATTTGTTTTGATGAGCCACATTTTTACTTTCTTTACCCTCCCGTTGTATAATTTATGTGTTTTTTTACTCCTTACTTTCTCTATCTGTGTATTTTGCTTTATAATAGCCCCTTTAATCTTTCATTCATGTCTATCTTTGCTGCTGACTGTAGTCTTAGTTTTTGTTTTTCAGTGAAACTCCTTACCCTTCCTTCTATCTTGAATGATAACCTCACAGGGCAAAGTATTCTGTGCTAGAAAACTTCCTTTGAGTACTTTAAATATCTCCTGCCATTTCAAGTTTTCTACTGAAAATTCTGTGGACATTCTACTTAGCAATCACTATAGCTTTCTTTTCTTTTCCTTAATGTTTTCAATATTCTCTCCTTGTTACTGCCTTTCAACAGTTTGATTATAATTATAACTTGTAACATACAATTTATACTATTATATCTATTATAGCATATAATATAGCATAATGTAATAAAATACTATATTATAATATTATGTTTTGGAATGTGGTATTATTTTGTTTAGAATTATTTGGGCTTGTTTTATCAGAATATCAGGTTGGTTTCCAAAATTGAGGCAGTTCTCAGCAATTCTTTCTTTTTTTTTTTTTAAAGAGTTATTTATGCATACAGAACTGGGGTGCAAGGCCAGAGGTGCAGGGGCGGTGAGAAGATTCACCAGAGACAGAGTGGGGAGCAGAACAGGCAGATCTACGAAGTACCCTGCTGAGGGGAGCAGCCAGCAGGTCAGGAGAGATGGCCGCGCCATGTGGATCACCTTCCGGAAGTATCATTAAGAAGCGTTTTCTTAGTGCTGGGTTTTAACCTGCTGTGCCACCAGGGAGGACCCTTAGCAATTATTTCTTTAAAGAAGTTTTCTATGTCTTTCTATCTCTTTTCCTTCAGGACTCCATGATACAGATTGTTGTAGCAGTATCATACTCCACAATCTTTGTTGCTTTCCTGTTTTACACCATCCACTGTTTTTACTTAATTCAGCAAACATGGGTTCAACTATTATCTTAAACTTTCCTCAGGCATTTACTTCAGTTCTGGTGGATTGGGATATCTCTCAGGGCTTTTGTTTTCTCCCACAAGTTCAATGTATTCTCTAGTTTCTTCACTTTCAGTTTTTATGCATTACAATAGTTTCCCCTTTTTATCTTAATAAATTGGCCTTTAGGTCTTATACAGATGCTGTGCATAATCTAAGCTTTTAACCAGGAAGTTTAAATGTCCATTATTTAGCAGATTGCTGCTTCTGCAGATGGCCGGGGTGCTACTGTTACTGTGGGGTGATAGGTGGGGAAGAATGGGGCCAGTAGGGTACAGAAAGCTCATCTCCAGTGAACATTAAGGTTTCAAGCTTTTGTTCCCATGGATACCTGAGTTGTGCAGTAGAGGTTCACAATGAACTCCTTCCCTAGACCAACTCTGGAGTCAAAATCTTCACCTGGTCTCATGCCTGCGTCAACCCTAGGCTGTGCTTGAGCATTAGATTTAGCACTGGGTGAGGGGTATAGTTTAGGGCTGTGAGCCAGGAACTGACTCTTTGCTTTGCTAGTGAGGAGGCTTACGTTGAGCCACAGGCTCCTGGTGTTAGGATGCAGGTGCTTAAATTCTGACTAACGAGAACATTCCGTTGTCTTGATTTTGACTTTGGATGGGAATATGGCAAGTATTTTGAATATCATAGCCTCAGGCTGAAAACAGTAGCCTTATTATGAGGAGACACAAATGATCCAACTTGACTCCCCACCAGTTTGGGCCTCAACTATTCCATATTGAGGTTAAAGGCTCAAATTAGTAGTCAGTATGCTTACTCCTCTAGTTCTCCAGCAGAGGACCCACACACCAACTCTGCATCTCCCTCCCCTGTACAGTGCTGAGTGTCCAGTGCTTGATGTGGGCATGTAGTTCTGAGTTAATGATAGCAGAGGGGCTCAGTACAGCAGATGCCTTTTCTCTTGTGGGTTGTGTGGTCCCAGTTCTCTGTGAACAGATTAATTATATTTTTCCTGATACTGTTAAGGTGAAGGATGTCCTCTGCAGTTTTGTGGACTCCACCCCCTATTCCAGCTTTCTGGACCCTACACCCTCTCCAGTGATTGGAAACTACAACTCCCAGCAGTACCAGGGAGAGAACTGCGAGGACCCAAGAGCGAGGCTAGCAGAAATTCTGGGACATTTGGGGGATAAATAGGGTGTGATTGCATCTTGCGCCCTCTTGCTTGGGAAACAGCTCTCTTGACCGTGATTCTGTGTGTTCAGTCAGCCTAGCCGTAAGGTATTCCACTTACTTTGTATCCTGCTCTCTTTCCCTGGGTTGTTTCCTATTCCTTTCCCCTTCTGTAAATAAACCCGTTATGGACCCTTTTTTGTGTCCCTGCAGTACAACCAAATTGTGAACACGCGGGTGAGGCCCCACAGACAGGTGGCCCAGTCTACTCTGGGCTACCCTGTAACAATACCTTTGAACTCTACCACTGCTTCTGACATATGCAACAGTCATCTGTTTATATTTCAGAGGTTGTTGATATGGTTTCCTTGTAATTTGGTTGTGAATATGTAGAGGTGTTGAGGCTGGTGTCATGTCTTCACTCGTTCTGGACTCCCCATGTGCAACTGTTCAGATAACTCCCCTGGAACCACAAGAAATCCCCCATCCAGACCCAAGCTGGGCCCAGTTTTCCCTGCCTGTTATAAGGCCCCTCCACAAGGTTACCTAGCTGTACAGTCATCTAACTACATGGCCGCATCGGGTTCAATGGGGAGAATGTGCTAGATAAAAAACCCAGGCTGGACACTAAGGTACCTGTTGTAGACACAGCCTCCCATTTTTCAGGATAGCATTTGTTTTCTCCTTAGGATTTCTTAGGGGGTTTGAATAGTCACCTGCACTTGTAGGGTGTATGAAGTGACACTGCAACCCGATCAGTGTCTTTGTCAACAATCTATAGGCTTGGACAGCAAGGGGGAAAACTGGTTTAATTTTAAGATATCCTGGTATTTGTATAAGGAGCCGCATTTTATTATGTCAAGAAAGAAAAGGAGAACCTCATCTTCAGCAGACTTGGTCTGATTCACGGGATAGCTGTGAGTCATCCTTCTAGGACTTCTTCCCCCAACAGGATGGAGCAAATGATGGCTCCAGGGCTCACATGATTCATCAAAGAGAATGAGGAAACAGTCTAGATTTGCCACCTGGTGCTAAGAAAAGACCCCAAGTTGTCCTTTAAAATATTCTCTTTAAATTCATTTTGACCAGATTGCTCCTGTATAATAAACTTGAATGAAGACACCATGATTTGTAACATTTGCCCTGGGTTTTCTTGTGTGTTTATGAAGTAAATTAGCACCTATAAATTAACAAGCTTACATTTAGCAAGATATAGGTAGAGAACATCAACATCAAGTGAAGGGCTTTTATTAAGATTGTGCATGTGCAGTTTTTATAGTTGATCCTTTCTCTAGGTGTTAAAGTGCAAACAGAACCCAGCAAAAGCCAAAAGAAGAAAATCAAAGGAAAACCAAAAAATCGAATCAAAACAACATCAACAAAATACTAATCTTCTATAGTTAGCATATTATATGTATATAGTGGTAGAAATATGCATAAGCTTATTTCCTTAAGCCCATTTATTTTTGTGCTTTATGACATGTCTGTGTAACTAAAACAAGAATATAGTGTAACTCTGAACTGATATTTATAGATGATCATCAAAACAGATTTTAGTGGGGTAAGGATGAACCAATACAGTGAGCCACTGAATTAAGAGTTGAAGTAAAAACCCATTCGGATCATCTTCAGTTAATAAGGTAGCCCTTAGAGAATTAGTTTCTGTATAAATAAGTGTTTGTATGTCTTCTATCTCTCAGTTTTCCGAGTGTATTTCTATAATGATGGAGGACTAAGAAAGGATACGAAGGGTGAAAATGATTTCAGCAGGCAGGATGTAGGATCCTTTTTTAATTAATATTAGAGTTTTAGGGAGTACTTATAATTTGAAAAGGCAACTAGATTTCTTAAATTCCACTTTGTTTTAGGAATTTCTCTGCTCTTGAGAAGAACATTTTGGAGGCTAGAAACTAAAAGTGGATTTCTGAGACAGAGAGGATAGAAACTATGTACAAAGGTTAAAAAGTCCTATCTAATGTAATTCTGTATATTCTAAGCATATTATGAATTTCTGGTTATTAAGGGCTGGCTCAATATAAAAATATAAACTACACTAATACATGAGAACATTCACTTATTGTTATGGGTTTTGTTATTTTAGGTTTATTTTGTTTGATATGTATTCTAAGTATATATCTTGTGCTTCCCTTCATCTATTTTAAGTCAATATTAAGAGGGGAAATGCTGGAAGTGTTTCTTTTTTGCTCCTACATAGAAGCTGCTTAATCTAGAACATGCTTCAGCACCCAGAGAAAAAAATCAGAAGCCCAGGAGACTCCTTACCAATGATTGATTTGGGAAATAAAGAGCTAGGTTTTTTAATTTCTAATATCCTCTTTTCTGCTTACCTGTGTACATCAATTCCAATTCAGTTGCAGACAACAGAATCTACTCAAGCTAGCTGGAGCTGAAAGGGGTTTATAACAGGAGTTGGTTGGTTTACAAACCCAGTGGAAGCGTTGAAGGAGTAGGCTCCCAGTGGCGTTTCCTGGAACACGGATTGCAGCGCTTGTGCTGTGAGTCAGAGAACTGACAGGGAGTGGTAGGATCAAGCTGATGCTCAAGTCCTTAAGGAAATGTTTACTTTATATGCTGATGTCGAAGGTCTCCCTTTCCTGAAAATGGACTTCAAGCATGAAGGAGGGGAGAGAAATCACCAAAGGAGATTATGAAAGAGCAGCCAGAGAAGTAGGAGGGAATCCAAGAAGCACAGGGTTCTAGAGACCAAGGAATGAGTCTAGAAGAGAAGAATGGAATGAAGGAAGCAAGAGAATTGCCCATCCCTCTCAACAAGGAGGTTGTTGAGAATCATTTTAGAGCCATTCTAGTAAGATTAGTGAGGCCAGGATGCAATGGGTAAAGGAGTGAGTGGGATGCATGAGAACAAAGACAGTGTGCACCACTCTTGTAAACAACCTGGTTGTGAAGAAAGTGGGGTGGTTATTAGAGTGACATATGAGGAGAGGTGACTTCCTCTTTTTAGAAGATGGGGGAGACTAAAAGTACATTTTTAAATATTTAAAGGGGGAGTCCTATTGAGTAGAAGTAGTTGGACTTAAAGGAGAGCAATGCACAAAAATGGAGTGGGGTTCCTGAGAAGATTGGAATTGGTGAAATCAGAGATTAGAGGAGGGAGTGAGGTTGGGAGGGTCAGAGAGACAAAATATCTTCAGTGGAGAACAGGAGAGAAAGGGTTTCGGGCAACTCAAAAGAATAAGTGGATAGTGGGGGTCTTGATACAGAAATTCATACTTAAAAGATTTAACATGCTGATGGCGCAGCAGTTAAAGCACAGGACTATGAAGCTCTCTGCAGCCACTGCAGCAGGAGCTCGATCCCTGACCAGGGAGTTGACCCACATGGCTTAATAGACCTCTCCTGTCCTGCCTGCTGCTCCCCTCAGCAGTGTATCTCAGTCCATCTGTGCGTTCTGCACTCCATTCTGTCTCTGGTGAATCCTCTCACCCCCTGCATCTCTGACCTGTACCCCAGTTCTTGTATGCATAAATAAATAAATCTTTTTTAAAAATGATTTAACATGCAGATCCTAAATGTGGGGCTTGTTGAATGAATGCAGGATGGGCTATACAAAGTCTACTATGTATGACTGGGAGGTAGCAAATCTTGTGATTTAGTTTAGATGCCTCTAATTACAGTAAATCCAACTGGATTATACAATGAAAGTAATTCATTGACATACATAGGAAAAGTCCAAAAACGTTTCAATTTCAATTTCAGGCCCAGGTTGATCAAGGCTCCCTTTGTGGTTCACCCTCACTGTATGTGCTGGATTTATTCTTATCCTGGTTTCTCTCAGGATTACAGTTTGACTGCCAATAGGAGCTACAGCTGAGGCTCTCACAAAAAAAGTTGAGACCATGAAGCCAGAATAGGGAGGGAAGCAGGCTTAGACCTACCTGTGGCCCCTTGCTTCCATCCACTCTCCGACATTTCTCCAGGACCCAACAAAGAGTTAAGAGAACAAGGAAGACAAGAATCAATTCCAGTACCTAGCAGAAGAGAAGAAAGACTAACAAATGGATCTGAAGGCAAACAGAACTACCACAGGAGTGCAGGGCACTTAAACATGGAGTGGTCTTGCATCTCAGTATGCAGACCTCCACACATACAGATGCTGGGGAATTCACCCACTGCCAGTGTAAGGTGCGACCGTCCTTTCCAGACCACAGGAGGTGAGGGTTCCTGTGTGCTATTAGAAGTTGTTCACTGTTCTGAGTGTGAGTTGCTGCCGGCAGACCAGTTCTCTGACACAGTAGAGAGATCTGGAGGGTGCTGGATGTTTCAGTCACATCTTGACCTGAATGAGAGGAATTCACATCACATAGTGATCCTGGGTGAAAGTGGCTATAGTTCTAACTCAGGATATCTGGTTGCCTTTGGGAAGGAGTCAAGGACACATTGATTATACAAGTATTTTTTTTTTAAGATTTATTTATTTATGCAGAACTAGGTAGGGTACAGGCCAGAGGTGTGGTGAGAGGATTCACCAGAGACAGAGTGGGAGCAGAACAGGCAGATCGACTGAAATCCACTGCTGAGGGGAGCAGTGGGCGGGTCAGGAGAGGTCTGCCACGCCATGTGGATCACCTCTGGGTCAGGAATTGAACTCATACTCAGTGGCTTTAGTTCTTGGTGCTGTGCTTTAACCCGCTGTGCCACCAGGGAGGGCCCACAAGTATTATTTTTAAGAAGGAAGGAAAGGGTAAGTAGAAAGGGAGGGTGTGCCGGCATCCAGATGTGGACAGTGGTTGCTGCTGCTTTGGGCTACTGACACATTTTTAGCTTTCTCCTCGGCAACCAGATGCTCCAGAGCTTGGACAGAGATTCCACATTGGGAGTCTCTGGGAAGACACTTAGCCTGGACCAATGCTTTCCATAGTGCCCATTGACCAAACCCGCAGCCTCACATAGTCCTCACCCTCACACTCCCCAGGTGTTGGGTTCCGATGTTTGCTGTTTCAGACAGCCAAAGCAGTAGAAGATGAAGTCACTGCCTGTTGTTTCTGCCTGCCCATCTTCCCTTTGAGGAACCACTCTCTCCCCTCTGCGTGTCTTTATAAAGGACTGCAAAGCACCTTACAAAGTGAGTTCTGATGCTAGAAGAGTCCACAGGACCCATACTAAGTCAATCAGATGCTCTTCCCAGAAACTGGAATTGGGGACAGGAAGCAGCTGATGCTGGCTCATGATAGCAGCAGTGGCCGGGAGAATGACCCGGGCAGGAGTTCCCAGCTGGAATCTCTCCTGTTCCTTGTCTCTCTTGAGGACTGAACCGCGCGTGCTAGCACCCTGTGGATTCCCAAGTATTCTTTCTACAGACCCTTCCTGAGAGGAAATTTTTCTGTTTGTGATAGCCAGGAAACACTTAAACAAGAGTCAACATGATTTAAAGATTTAGTGATCACCAAGAACTGAAGTTGGCATTTTGTTGGGGTGATTTGGGACAGAATGCAAACTCACACACACTGCCAAGATTCCAGGACACCTTGTATTGCACAGAAGCCACGAATCACAAGTGCTCTTGAAAAATGGGAGAAGGGTATAAGAAAAAGCTACATTAATTGGGTTATATGAATATTTTCTTAGAAGATATAGTTTCACAGTAACTCATGAATTTTCCATGTATTTAACAAAAATTATAATAAGTGATACATTAAGTGTGCTTCTTCAGGACAAACCTGTACTCTCTCCTTTTGCCTGTTCATTTTTATAAAAAGAATACTTTTAGAATTTTGTTTAGTAATGGTATGCATATTTTACTATTAATTTAGGAATAATTTATTTGCTGAAGGTTATCTTGTGAACAACATAGAACCACACAAATGCAGTCCTAAAACAGTGTTTACAAATAATTTATTATTACATACATTTGTTTTTCAGCAAAAAAATGCATAGTTAAATAGTTTTATACAGAATTCCATATTCAAGACCAGAGGAAACAAATGTCTCAAACTCAAAATCATAGCAAATTCTACAACAGAGATGAGTCACAAATTTTGTTCAGCTACATGCACAGAACTGACCAAAGTGCTACCTATTTCTATGGATTATTTTGCTTAGTTTACTGGGTAATGTGGAATAATGAGTCTGTAATGCTTTTCTGGCAGACTATACTAAGGATTTGAAACCACATTATAGACCCTGTATAGAAGACCATGTATCCTGAGAAAGCCTCGCTAACTGGTTAAATGCAACTATTTAGGGTGTACATGAAGACTGGAGTCAGGGTAAACTAACAAGAATTAATTAAGCAAGCAGTGGATAACAGTTAGTTTCATTTTTAGTGCCTGCATTACCATTTACTCCCTTTTCCCTCCATTATCGCCATTTAATGATCAACAACAACAAAGACCCAAAATGGACACAGGTAGTCTCTATTTGATCACTATTTAATCCTCTGCCTCCCACTGAGGGAAAAATGAGCATGGCCGGTGAATGAATGCCCTTTAGTGCAAAGGGGGACCTGCTGGCCATCCATTCTTGTAAATCCTTAGTTTAGAAATGGATGAACCTCATAAGGCAGATGGCTTGAGAAGGCCTAAATACACATGGAATCCTTTTAGAAGCCTTTTGTCTTCAATACTGAGCTTGTGGAGAGTTAAGGCCCCGTGGGTGGTGAAGATGGTCCGGGAGGAGGCTGAAAGGCAGGTTCAGAGCCTACACAGACTTTATGCAGATAAAGAGCCACCACAATCCTCCCCAAGCCAGAGCACAGAAAGCCTTTCCTGGTCATGGCAGTGACCTGCTTGGGGCCCTATTCTTTCCACTCCAAAGGAGCAGGTAACAGAGCCCACAAAGCTGTACTTTTCACTGGCTGTATTCACTGTGCTTATACCTTCGTCAAAATGAACTGTGCTTCAGCCCTTCACTGCTTAGTAAGCAGTTGCTTGGAGTCATTTTTGCTTAGAGCCGGCACAAAAAAAACTCAACCTGGTAGAGAGTAGAATTTCTATACTAAGCCTTGCTGGGAGAAAGAATTTAATCACTTCAATTTTTTTTTTAAAGATTTATTTATTAGGCATACAGAGCTCGGGTACAGGCCAGAGATGCAGGGGAGGTACGAGGATTCACCAGTGGGGAGCAGAATATGCAGATCACAAAAGTGCTGAGGGGAGCAGGGGGTGGGTCAGGAGAGATCTGCTGCACCATGTAGGTCACCTCCAGGACCAGGGATCAAACGCGTACTGAAGCAGCTGCAGCTCGCTTGTAGTGCTATGCTTTAACCTACTGTGCCACCAGGCAGGGCCCAATGACTTAAATTTAAAAGACTTTTAAATTTAGCCTTGTTGCACACTTATAACCTATCTGAACTGTTTCTTTAAAAAAAAAAAATGTTTGTTACACCCTTCTTTAAATTACACATTATTTACATTTTTAAAGCCCTTATAGGTCTTTATCATTTGGGTAATAGCTCGAAGTGATTAAATTCCAGGATAAAGATGAGGCTTTCCAAAAAGTGCTGGTTCTTATTAGTGGGCTATGGTCCGTTTTTACAAATGAATTGCTAATATAAACTTTTAAAATATAAAAGTAGAATAGTTTACAAAACTCTTTCTTACAAGTTTTTCTTTTTTTGCATTGAACATATTAAAAACAGATTGCACGTTCTAATTAGAGAACTAGAGATGGAACTAAGAGAAGAAATGAAACCATTGTGTCCCCACACACCCGTCATCTAGAAACCAGGGTTTATTCACACAGTGTCCCTCCTTGGTGCTGTGGTGAGCTGCAAGGAGCGGAGCCCTCCAGCACCAGGCCCAACTGAACACTCTCCGCCTACCTCTTATTGCATATTTTAGGTGGTGTTGTAAGGCATGAGAAAGGTGGTCACTTCCATGCATTCAACAATAATTTTGCACTTTCAAGAAATCTTCCTTGACAAATGAATGCTGCGCCTGGACTAGATACCAGAGATTGCTCAGAAACAGAAAGTATTAAAGCTCATGCGTTACATTTAGTAGCACAAAACATTGGGGGACATTTTCAAAAGCTCTACAAAAGGGCTTGTTTTCCATTCAGTTATATAGTAAATAAGCAAGAATTTTGTTGCACATACATGCATGTTTAGAACTTTCAAAAGTCACATCCTGCCACAATTAACAGTCAAATGAGCATTCTGGCCTCTGACCTATAAATAAACACTCTAATCTGCAACTTGCTCACAGACTGTTAGGAAGTTGTTCTTAAAAACAAAACAAAACCTACAGACTCATTAGAAAGCTGCAAACCAGAAATGCAATGCAGTTGCCCAACAAAAATCTGTATTAACTTTTTGAATAATGACTAAGCACTGACCTCCATTTCCACAATTCAACAGTTCTGTGTAATGCTGAAGAAGAATAAAGTCCTCCCTGGGAAGCTTGTGGCTGCTCACGAAGGCACACAGCACTCAGATTAAGCCCATCCATGCTGCTTCCTTCAGTCTGGCTAGGCATGTTAGCTTTTTGTCAGGTGTTACATGTCAGGGAGTTTTGGCAGTCCTTCAAGAAAATAATTCAAAGGATGATTTACAACTGGCTAGTGCTATTCCCTAATACCTTTTTTTGCCTTATGCTTCTGGGTACATACGAAGGACATTCCATCAAAGGAAAAGACCACCCCAGGTATACCTGGCTAATGGTGATCAGGTGAAAGGCTGCCAGGTACAATGCCTTGCCTCCCTATTTGAAAGCAAACACCGTGGAGTTCCAGGCAAAATATAAATTTCATATGAAATTTTCCAGCGGTGAACTTGCTGCCCGGTACTTACTGGCTCAATCTCATCCTCCTTGTTCTCTCCTTTCCCCCTCGTACATCTTTTTCTTTATAATTTCCTCCAAATTATTTTTTGCCTAAGACTTTTCATTGTTTACAACAACATCTTAAAAGAGAGAACTGGAGATCATGAATTCTTCTTAGATATTCTTTGGAGATGTAAGTACATAAGCTTGCCTTTTCAAACTTAATTATGTTAGCTATGAAATCCATGTAACATCATTACATTGTGGGCATTCAGGTGAACCACACTCCAACAGTGATTGCTGTATCTTTATTAATCAGAAGTGACTTTTTTTTTTTTTTAACTTTTTGTGTCTACATGCCTCCGATCCCTTCAGCTGGTTTGTATGTTAAACTTTTCAAGTATTTTAATCACAAAATCCACATAAGCCTAGGGGCAGGCAAGAAAAAAAAAACAGGAAGAAAAAAAATAAACTGATTATCAGAACACTAGCATGTTGATTGAATTGTGATCCTGTGCATTGCTCAGGATGCTAACAGAAAAGGAAGAAGAACAAAACTCAGAGGTTTAGAACAGTTGGCTTAAGGCCCAGGTCAGAGTTTGGTGCCTGATCACAGGGCCTTTCTGGATTTCTTAACTCTATTCTATCAGGGAACAAAGGGTAACAGCTGTCATAATATGCATAGATACTTGCCCAATGTCTTATATGTTCAGGTTCTGGAATGACCACTAAGAGGTCATTAAAATCAACTCAAAGGACACTGACAGAGTAAAGTCAGTAGTGGTGTAGATTTCAGGGGATGAAGAACATTCCAAAATTATAACCATTTACAAGGCTGGTAACATTTTAAGGTTTTATCATTGACTTTCAAGGATAGCCATATGTCACTTTGCTTTATTTTACATTCAGTGTCAATTAAAGGTGTGCATATATGTGTGTATGTGGGTGTGTATAAATATGTTTATATTGGATTATATTATCATTGCTCAATTAATATAATTATTGTCTATGTGCTTGGCCAAATAGCCTTGTATGGTGATAACTCCTACTGTTCCTCTCTGCTACCACAGTGTTGTGCTTGTTTAACTAAAGTTAGTTAACTAAATTAAATTGTACTTATTAAACTAAATTTTTTAACATACTTTTTGGTTAACTAAAATAATGAAGTATTTTAAGATAAAGACTCTGATATATTATTGTGTCAGCCTTCAGATGCAGCATCAAATCAGAAAAAATTCACTTCCATCTCCAAATGCTGCATTCTTTGAAATGTTCCCCTAACGTGGCATGATGGATGTGGCTGGTGGCACTCGCAGGCAGGATTTATGAATGGAAACAAGTGGCGGCCACTCTAGGTGGCTCTGTAGCCCTACACTTTCTCCCTGGGCTATTTATAGAAAGTGTATGGCCAATGGAAAAGATCACATTTATTTTTACAAGTCAGTCATGACATGACCCAAGAACTCACTTCCTCTCTCTGGTGAGGTCATTCGCTTCACCTGAAGGTGCAAGGACAGGGAAGAAAGGAGCCTTCTCTACTGAGGAAATTGGCCTGAGTCAAGCCGAGATCAGCCCACGGGGTAAAGTCAAACACTTCTATTTCCTATACATGACTCTATGGTGCTGCTCCTTGAGATGTCGAGATCATGACTAACAAGTAAAAATAAAGTCCATTATATAATACACTTCCCAACATAGATTGTACAGAGATAGTGAAGTGCGTTATTTATCATTTGTCCTACATTTCAACCAGCTGAGTACAGTAAGATGCTGCATTTTAACTGATGTGGCAAAATGGAGAGTGTGAAAAAATATTTTTAAAGACATTTTATTCTGATTGCCATTTTATCCCTGAATATGTTAATATACCTGGATAGGTCCACACAAATGTGGAAATTTAGTAAATATTTGATTCTACAATATCATTCATCTTGACAAATACAATGTAATTTAGCAAATAACATACAGTTTCACAAATGGCCCCTGACCTTATATAGTGTACACAGTAGGTATATGCATATGTGGAGTCAAGCCATTGTTCTAAAGCAAAATATCCTCACCTATGTCACACGTGGTATACAAAAACTAATCTGGAAAGGGAAAAGTAGTAGAAGCAAAAGGAGAGGAAAGCCACATACTGGATGCTGAAACGTTCGAAGGGAAAAAGTATGTCATCTTACTGAGCTCATGTATCATAATCACTTGAAAATGATATGGGTATAATGTTATCCTCAAATGGCCTCTGCTTCATGATAAAGACACAGTGAGAAGAGAATTGTGTGGATCCCAACATGTCCAACAAAATTTTAAGTGACAAATATAGCTTTATTTCTTGTTCTTAAAAACTCATTAATCCTTTTGCGAAGTCTGTCACTTGACAGTTCCTTCTGAAAGGGGGAGTCCTCAACTTTCCCAAACTTCTAACCCAATCTTTTTTTGGGCACTAGAAGAGATAACAATGACATGCAAATCAATTTGCATGTGGAAATATCCTCATTTCCAGTTGTGCTTGAACACAAGTACAGAATAAAGTTACGGATGTGGAAGAACAGCCAGGACAAATCATAAATTCTCAGTCTCTAACCTAACAGGAAACACCTTGCACTTTGCAAAGACTGAGATTCTGATACCCATCAGCAAACATGCAAAGGGTATTTATGACCCTACGAAGCAGTTCTAGATTAAATACAGACTTATATAAAATTAACTTCTGCGTGCAAATTAACTTATAAGGATACTGGTTCCTCCAGAGAACTGTGCCAAGCCTCTGTGTTTACAAA
The DNA here is from genome assembly GCF_000260355.1 of Condylura cristata. Taxonomy (NCBI): domain Eukaryota; kingdom Metazoa; phylum Chordata; class Mammalia; order Eulipotyphla; family Talpidae; genus Condylura; species Condylura cristata. The sequence continues at coordinate 6,199,344 of NW_004567115.1, read as the reverse complement.
TATAGTGGCAGTTAAAAAAAACATAAACAAAAACAGCAATCTTTTTAGGAGTGCCAGCCTACCAGTGCAAAGGTAAAGGCTCATTTACTTTATGTGCTTGATCTAAATTATACGTATTATGAATCAAAACTCTCCATTCAATGACTTATTTGACTATTCACCAAGAGGGAGTGTGAAAAATTAAGTCACCTTCAGTGGTTTTTGTTAGACTTGCTACCTCAAGTATAGGTTAGGTAGTAGCTATGAGAAATGTCTTAAATAATACTGGTCAGTGGGGTGGTTAGAAAGGATGTCAGGGAAGTGTTCCCTAATCTTTCAACCATTTAGGTTCTCTGCCATTCACTCCCCTGATCTGAATCCAAACGAAACTCCGGTGTTTAACAGGGCAAGTATAATCCTACTAACTGAAAAACTTTAGTTACAACTCAAGTCATATGCCCCTGACTTTCAATAGTGTAATTGCCTCATTTATTCTTCAATATTATGTTAAATTTTAAGCAAGGATAGATGGCATTCGTCGGATCAGTGTCCTCTCTACTTTTTCCAGTGGATGCATTAGGAACCAAAGCCACATTAGTGGACGGACGGCTCCTTCTCTTTGTAGAGAAACCAGAGGCTCTTATATCACCATAAGCTACTTCTGGTCCTAGCAACAACTTACAACCGACACCATCTTCCTTTCCTCCTGGGTGAAATGCTAAATTTTGATTTGCAGTAAAGTAAGACAAGTTTACCCCTACTGCTCGCCCCATACAAAAACTGTGTTGAGGACCAGTCATTTGGGCATTGCTTCAAAAGGCACATTTATTCCAGTGGCAATTTAAATAAGTAGAGAAGGAAAGAATAAGATTCAAAACAAAGCAAAACAAAAGTACGATGGTTTTGTGACAATACATAAAAGTAAGTAGGCCCTGGAATCTGTACAAACCACTAACTTTCTCACTAATAGTTTGACCAGAGTCCCTAAAGTAGAGTAATTCACAGTTGAATCATGACACACAAAGGCCATCAGAAAACACTGTTTAAAAAAAGTAGTTGAGAACTCTCAAGCAGCTGGCCCTGATGTCCAGTTCAAGTGTATGCAATGCCGACGGTCTGCAAAATTCAAAATTACGTGACAAAGAAAATTCAGTGCCAGCAGAGACTCCTGTAGATTATGAAAAATCATTGTATATATTACTATTTAAATAATATCTGAGAAGCATTTTGAAATAATCAACTATGTTCACATTCCATGCATTTTCTAGCAGGTTAAACCCTGCGTTTGTGTCTTTGTGCTGGTTTCCTACAAAGCTCCATTCTTTTGACAAATCCAAGCATTCCCTAGACTGAAATGGAAGCACCTGGGGATTCTGTCTTCTTACCCTCTTTACTGCCTACTTGACCTTACAGGGGCTACTTGCTATTTATTTGCTGGCACAGAAGACAACTGGAAAACTGAACTATTTGGGGCTTTCATGGGGATTTTATTCACTGCCTTTGAAAATTCCCTGGGTGTCACGGACACCACCTGATTTTTGTTCTGGGGCAACAACCAGCGGCCCTCTTCCTCCCTCTTCCAAAGCCCCCAGTGCACTGAAACCACCCCACCCCCACCCCTTGCCTGGGACTTCTCCCTGGAGTTCTGCAGCACCCTCCTTGAGCAAAGAAGGAAACACAACAAAACGTGAAAATAAATCAACAGTAGCAACAACAGAAACTCCAAAGAAACAGGGCGAACCAGCAGCCTCCTCCGAGGCAGAGGCTCACTTTTTACTGCAGAATTCGGTGTTGTTTAGGAACTTCCTGATGACCAGCCCGAGGCAAACCACCAGCAGCAGCATGTAGCCCACGGTGCCCCAGAAGGTGGGTGCGGCAGGGGGGGCCTTGAGAAACTGGCGCAGGCCCTCCTCCACGTAGTACACCTGATCGTAGATGCTGAGGAAAGTGAAGATGTGGAAGAGCTGGTGGCTGTGACCGATGATGTCAAAGAGGCCTGGCTGGATGCGCTCGGGGATCTTGCTCACGTTGAAGAAAGCGGCCACCACCAGCCAGAAGTAGCGGCGGTAGAAGTGCACGAAGAGCGTGGGGTTCTCTCCACGCAGGTCGAAGAGCCAGCTCTCCAGCATGATGGGGCAGGCCATGCTGAGCGGCATGACGAAGACGAAGGTGCGCAGCGCGAACGGGTAGGAGCACCAGTCGGTGCGGCTCTTGCAGCAGGCCACGGTGCAGGCCACGGCCAGCACGAAGGCCACCGGCAGCACCAGCGCGCGGTAGGCGGCGATGAGGTGCGTGCAGTCCACGTGCCAGCCCAGGCGCTGCTGCACGTAGGGAGTCATGACCCTGGCGTCCAACAAGCTCAGGCCAGGCAGCAAGTAGTAGTAGTAGGCCACCGTGCTGCCGAAGCCGTAGTAGCTGATGGACGCGTAGTCCAGGTAGAAGAAGGCGGCACGCAGGCGCAGCGACAGGCAGCTGAACACGTGCGCCGTGCAGCTCATGGCGAAGGTCAGCAGCACCCCCGAAGCGTAGCACCACAGCGGCAGCAGCCAGGGGTGGTGGAAGGGCACGTCGCCGCCGCTCAGGAAGAACAGGCGGTAGAACTTGCTCAGGAACAGCAGGAGCGGGATGAAATGCGTCCAGAAGTTGAGCGTCTCGTTCGTGGGCTTCAGCACCGAGGCCAGGCACTCCTGCGCGGTGCACGGAAGCCGCCGGTAGCCCGACAGGATGAAGCACTCCACGAAGTCGTCGGGCACCTCGTCCCAGCGCAGCAGCGCCTTGGCCACGGCCGGGGAGTCCCCGG